>NC_091956.1:3652275-3839775 GCF_031021105.1 Erythrolamprus reginae
CTTCCTCCTCCCCCTCCTCCTCCTCCTCCTCCTGCTTTCTTCTAGTTTTTCTAGTTTTTCTTCTGATCTTCCAGTTCTAATTCCAGTTTTCTTCCTCCTCTTCCTCTTCTTCTTTGTTCTTGGTTCTTGTTCTTGTTCTTCTCCTTTTCCTCCTCCTCCTCCTCCTTCTTCTCCTCACCTCCTCCTCCTTCCTTCTAGTTCTTCTAGTTCTTCTCCTAGTTCTTTTTCTGATCTCTTCTAGTTCTTCTAATTCTAGTTTTCTTCCTCTTCCTCCCCCTCCTCCTCTTCTTGGTTCTTGATTCTTGTTCTTGTTCTTCTCCTTTTCCTCCTCCTGCCCCTCTTCCTCCTCCTCCTCCTTTTTCCTCCTCCTCCTCCTTCTTCTCCTCACCTCCTCCTCCTTCCTTCTAGTTCTTCTAGTTCTTCTCCTAGTTCTTTTTCTGATCTCTTCTAGTTCTTCTAATTCTAGTTTTCTTCCTCTTCCTCCCCCTCCTCCTCTTCTTGGTTCTTGATTCTTGTTCTTGTTCTTCTCCTTTTCCTCCTCCTGCCCCTCTTCCTCCTCCTCCCCCTCCCCCCCCCTCCTCCTCCTCGTCCTCCTTCTCCTCCTCCTCCTCTTCTTCTTCTTCTTCTTCTTCTTCTTCTTCTTCTTCTTCTTCTTCTTCTTGGTTCTTGGTTCTTGTTCTTCTCCTTTTCCTCCTCCTGCCCTTCTTCCTCCTCCTCCCCCTCCCCTCCTCCTCCTCCTCCTCTTCTTCTTCTTCTTCTTGGTTCTTGGTTCTTGGTTCTTGGTTCTTGGTTCTTGGTTCTTGGTTCTTGGTTCTTGGTTCTTGGTTCTTGTTCTTCTCCTTTTCCTTCTCCTCCACCTCTTCCTCCCCGTCTCCTTCTTTTCTTCCTCCTCCTCCTCCTCCTTTTTCCTCCTCCTCCTCTTCTTCTCCTTCTCCGTTGTCTGTCTCTGAAGATCCGCCCTCTGGGGAAGCAGGATTTCACCCTCTGTCGGCTTCTGTCCCTTCTGCCCGCCAGGGGGTTCCCACCCCCCAAAAGCGGTCTTTCGCAGCTCTTTCCCCTCTTCTTCATTTCGCAGGCCTAGCCACCACGGCCCTCGTACTGATGTGCGTTTGGTGCTTCCAGAAAGTACATTCGTGGTTCCAGGATCCCAAATGGAAGGAACAATTCATGGTTGTTATCTACGGAGAGGGGTTCTACATTGTCCTGTTGGCCGTCGCCTGTGCCATCTGGGCGGTGGTCTTCACCCTGTGTGCCATCGGGCTGAGCTCCAGGCTGGAGACGCCCAGCAAAGATCCCGACACAAAGAAATAAAACCTTCAGAAAAATAAAGGTGATTTTCGTATTTAACCTAGTCCTAGATCTGTTTTATTTACAAAATACAGGGGTACCTCTACTTACGAACTACTATTGTTATGACTAAATGCACATTTATTTCGGCTGTGGCGAGGAGGGCGTTTGCCCAGGTCTGCCTGGTGCACCAGTTGGGCCCCTATTTGGACCGGGACTCACTGCTCACAGTCACTCATGCCCTCATCACCTCGAGGTTCGACTACTGCAACGCTCTCTGCATGGGGCTACCTTTGAAAAGTGTTCGGAAACTTCAGATCGTGCAGAACGCGGCCGCGAGAGCCATCGTGGGGCTTCCAAGATTCGCCCACGTTTCTTCAACACTCCGTGGCCTGCATTGGCTGCCGATCAGTTTCCGGTCACAATTCAAAGTGTTGGTCATGACCTTTAAAGCCCTACATGGCATTGGACCAGAGTACCTCCGGAACCGCCTGCTACCGCACGAATCCCAGCGACCGATAAGGTCCCACAGAGTTGGCCTTCTCCGGGTCCCGTCGACTAAACAATGTCGTTTGGCGGGCCCCAGGGGAAGAGCCTTCTCTGTGGCGGCCCCGGCTCTCTGGAACCAACTCCACACGGAGATTAGAACTGCCCTCACCCTCCCTGTCTTTCGTAAACTATTCAAGACTCACTTATACCGCCAGGCATGGGGGAGTTGAGACACCTTTCCCCCAGGCTTTTTTTAATACTTTGTTTAATGTTTGGTATGAATGGGCTGTTTGCTTTTTTAAATAATGATAGGGTTTTATATGTTAGAAACATAGAAACATAGAAGACTGGCGGCAGAAAAAGACCTCATGGTCCATCTAGTCTGCCCTTAAGTGTTGTACCACATGATTCTTGACAAATGTATATTTTATTTTATGTACGCTGAGAGCATATGCACCAAGACAAATTCCTTGTGTGTCCAATCACACTTGGCCAATAAAAATTCTATTCTATTCTTATACTATTTCCTGTATTTTATCTTAGGATAGATCTATGTTTATCCCAGGCAGGTTTAAATTCAGTTCCTGTGGATTTACCAACCACGTCTGCTGGAAGTTTGTTCCAAGGATCTACTACTCTTTCAGTCAAATAATATTTTCTCATGTTGCTTTTGATCTTTCCCCCAACTAACTTCAGATTGTGTCCCCTTGTTCTTGTGTTCACTTTCCTATTAAAAACACTTCCCTCCTGAACCTTATTTAACCCTTTAACATATTTAAATGTTTCGATCTTGTCCCCCCTTTTCCTTCTGTCCTCCAGACTATACAGATTGAGTTCATGAAGTCTTTCCTGATACGTTTTATGCTTAAGACCTTCCACCATTCTTGTAGCCCGTCTTTGGACCCGTTCAATTTTGTCAATATCTTTTTGTAGGTGAGGTCTCCAGAACTGAACACAGTATTATTCCAAATGTGGTCTCGCCAATGCTCTATATAAGGGGATCACGATCTCCCTCTTCCTGCTTGTTATACCTCTAGCTATGCAGCCAAGCATCCTACTTGCTTGGCTGCATAGCTAGAGGTATATGTTTTTAATATTAGATTTGTTCCCGCTGCTGTATTGTTTTTATTGCTGTTGTGAGCCGCCCCGAGTCTTTTCGGAGAGGGGCGGCATACAAATCTAATAAATAAATAAATAAAATAAATATTATTTTGTCCCTTTTTTATTATTATTATTATTATTTATTGGATTTGTATGCCGCCCCTCTCCGTAGACTGCTTCCTTTTTTTTCTCCCCTCTTGCCGATCATTTTGCCACCCATCTCGTTTGCTTTCCTAGTTCCTGGGAAACAGGCAGGCAATCCGGTCTGTAGACAGCCTTTTTATTTTTCCTCCCTATCCCGGAAGCCGCGTCGCACCGTATATCCATCAAACGCTCGGCTCTGAATGGATCGACAATCCAGGGATTAGATCGGTTGCTGATGCCTCATCCAGACCGGCTTCTTCAACAAAAGCTGTTTTTGTAGTTGTTACAGACTCAGAGATCTGCAAGAATGGCCACCGACTCTAAAATAATCTCCCCTCCTGGGGGGGGGTGTCTGTTCCCTCCAGATGTTCCCTGTGCGCTACAGAGGTTGGGTGGGTGGGTGGATGGATGCCAGCTGCTTTTTTCAACATACTAGGATGTTTTCCCTACTATTCAAGCGTTAAAGGAAGTTTCACGTGGTTGAGGGCTACAGACAAACTCTGCCATGGTCAACGGCTAGGAGACGGTGAATTCTAGTCCTGCCTTAGACGTGAAAGCTGGCTAAGTGACCTTGGGCCAATCACCAGGAGACGGTGAGGACTAGTCCCATCATAGCGTTGAAAGCCGGGTGGGTGACAGTAGGCCAATCACCAGGAGATGGTGAATTCTAGTTCTGCCTTAGGCATGAAAGCCGGCTGGTTGAGTTTGGTTCAATGACCAGGAGACGGTGAGTTCTAGTCCTGTCTTAGGCATGAACGCTGGAAGTAACCTTGGGGTGATCACCAGGACATAGTGACTTCTAATTCTGTTTTAGGCATGGAAGTCAGCTGGGTGAGTTTGCTCTAATCACCAGGAGACTGTGAGTTCTAGTCCTGCCTTAGGCATGAAAGCCAGTTGGGTGAGTTTGCGCCAATCACCAGGAGATGGTGAGTTCTAGTCCTGCCTTAGGCATGAAAGCCAATTGGGTGACTTTGGGCCAATCACCAGGAGATGGTGAGTTCTAGTTCCGCCTTTGGCATGAAGGCCAGTTGGATGAGTTTGCTCCAATCACTAGGCGACTGTGAGTTCTAGTCCCGCCTTAGGCATGAAAGCCAGCTGGGTGAGTTTGCTCCAATCACTAGGAGACTGTGAGTTCTAGTCCCGCCTTAGGCATGAAAGCTGGCTGGGTGAGTTTGCTCCAATCACTAGGAGACTGTGAGTTCTAGTCCCGCCTTAGGCATGAAAGCTGGCTGGGTTAGTTTGCTCCAATCATTAGGAGACTGTGAGTTCTAGTCCCGCCTTAGGCATGAAAGCTGGCTGGGTGAATTTGCTCCAATCACTAGGAGACTGTGAGTTCTAGTCCCGCCTTAGGCATGAAAGCTGGCTAGGTGAGTTTGCTCCAATCACTAGGAGACTGTGAGTTCTAGTCCCGCCTTAGGTAAGAAAGCTGGCTGGGTGAGTTTGCTCCAATCACCAGGAGATGGTGAGTTCTAGTCCCGCCTTAGGCTTGAAAGCCAATTGGGTCACTCTGGGCCAATCACCAGGAGATGGTGAGTTCTAGTCCCGCGTTTGGCATGAAAGTCAATTGGGTGACTTTGGGCCAATCACCAGGAGATGGTGAGTTCTAGTCCCGCCTTTGGCATGAAAGCTGGCTGGGTGAGTTTGCTCCAATCACCAGGAGATTGCTAGTCCCACCTTAGGCTTGAAAGCTGGCTGGATGAGTTTGGTCCAATCACTTTCTTTCTGGAGAAACTTGGAATGTGAACTTCCATCTGTTGGAATGATATTGCTCAATCTTGGCCAGTTGAAGATGTGTGAATTCAATACCCCAGCCAGTATGCACTGAACAGCCGCTAAATTAAACCCCAGCTGCTATGGCCTAGAGGTGGAGCTCTTGCTTCGCAATCAGGTTGTGAGTTCGATCCCAGGTAGAGACAGATATAGGGTCTCCTGCTTGGGCAGGGGGTTGGAATAGATGACCTGCAGGGTCCCTTCCAACTCTGTTAATCTATTAACAACCTTGTACTGCGGTGGGTAAATTACTATGGGCCTACTCTTCTTGCTGTGCGAGCTAGCGGTACATTCTAAGAAGTTCATTTTTGCCCTCTTCACACTTTTTATGATACAGCTGAAAAAGTGTGAACCTAATTTAATGCTCTCTTCAAACATGGTAAAAAAAAATTGTGTATGTTGTTCCAACATCTGCCCCATATTCCACAAAGAACATTTCACTGCAGGTGTCCATATGTAAAAAAAATAGGAAAGAGCAACGTAATAATTTCCAAATCAGGAAGTCGTTTGGTGATGGGAGCAAAGCCTACAGATCTTTCTAGATTACAGGTAGTCCTCAATTTACAATGATTCGTTTTGTGACCTTTCTAAGTTACAATGCAGAGAAAAAGGTGACTTATGACCGTTTTTCACACTTATAAAAACATAGAAACATAGAAGATTGACGGCAGAAAAGGACCTCAAGGTCCATCTAGTCTGCCCTTGTACTATTTCCTGTATTTTATCTTAGGATGGATCTATGTTTATCCCAGGCATGTTTAAATTCAGTTACTGTGGATTTAACCAACCGCGTCTGCTGGAAGTTTGTTCCAAGCATCTACTACTCTTTCAGTAAAATAATATTTTCTCACATTACTTCTGATCTTTCCCCCAACTAACTTCAGATTGTGCCCCCTTGTTCTTGTGTTCACTTTCCTATTAAAAACACTTCCCTCCTGAACCTTATTTAACCCTTTCACATGTTTAAATGTTTTGATTGTGTCCCCCCTTTCCCTTCTGTCCTCCAGACTATACAGATTGAGTTCATTAAGTCTTTCCTGATCAGTTTTATGCTTAAAACCTTCTACCATTTTTGTAGCCCGTCTTTGGACCCGTTCAATTTGATCAATATCGTTTTTGTAGGTGAGATCTCCAGAACTGAACGCAGTAGTATTCCAAATGTGGTCTCACCAGTGCTCTATACAGCAGGATCATAATCCCCCTCTTCCTGCTTGTTATACCTCTAGCTTTGCAGCCAAGCATTCTATTAGCTTTCCCTACCAACTGACCGCACGGTTCACCCGTTTTGAGACTCTCAGAAATCACTACCCCTAAATCCTTCTCTTCTGAAGTTTTTGCTAACACAGAACTGCCAATACAATACTCAGATTGAGGATTGCAGTTTCCATTGCTTTGACCACTAATCTAGTAAAGCTAAATCATTTGCCATACTATTATAACATATTTCAATGTTTCGATCATGTCCACCCTTTCCCTTCTGTCCTCCAGACTATACAGATTGAATTTGTTCAGTCTTTCCTGATCAGAATTCAGACCCTTGATAACTATTTCACATTTATAACGGTCCTGGGGTCACATGATCCCCTTGCACGACCTTCTGATAAGAAAAATCGATGGGGAAGCCAGATTCACTTAACAACTGCGTTCCTTGCTTAACAACCACAATAATTCACCTAACAACGGTGGCAAGAAAAGTCATAAAATGGGGCAAAAACCCAATTAACCCATTTCTGACTTAGCAACATAAATGTTTTGGGGTCCATTGGGGTTGTAAGTCGAGGACCACCTGTATTGTGGCTATCCTTCAATTTTTAAAGAACAAAAAGAGTAGCACAATCACAACAGTGTGTGAAAACATCACTGGTACCTACTGTAGTCCAAGAAATGATTAGAGATGTAGAAAGGTGTCAAGGAAACTGTAAAGAAGGTACTTTTTATCACCTCTGCAAGACTTTGTGATCCAGCGAAAAAATATTGAGGGCAGAATTTTTGTCTTTTAAAAACAATAAAATTGAAACCGTTTTTCCCCCTGTTAGGACTGATGGATAAAGCGAAAGAAAACTTGGAACTGTGCTATTGTCAGTATGCTTGAAATCCTTGACTTACAATAATTCATTTAGTGACCATTCAAAGTTACAACGGCCCTGAAAAAAGTGACTTAGGACCGGTTTTTCACACTTACAACCGTTGCGTGATCCAGATACTGGCAACTGACTCGTATTTGTGATGGTCGCAATGTCCTGGGGTCACGTGATTTCCTTTTGCGACCTCCTGATATGCCAAGACAACGGGGAGGCTAGATTCACTTAACAACAGGGTTACTAACTTAATAACTACAGGGATTCACGTAGCAACTATGGCAAGAAAGGTGGTAAGATGGAGCAACATACAGAGGTGGTATTCAGCCGGTTCGGGTGAACTGGTAGTGGCCATTTTGATTAGTTAGGAGAACCAGAAAATATCACCTCTGACTGGCCCCGCCCTCCCGTCACCACCATTCCCTTTCCTATATTTCCTTTGTTTTTACCTCAGCTGATTTGCGTGGCAGAGTGGATTGCTGCACCTCAGCTGAGGTAAACAACAGCTCAGCTCACCAGCACTGACACGGAGGGCGGTGTTTGAGTGCTGTGTGCATGCGCAAAGTGTACATTAGGCACCCGCATGCACCGCTCTTCCGCCCCACTGTTCCCTATCCTATATTCCCTTTGTTTTTACCTCAGCTGATTTGCATGGCTGATTGCCACGCCTCAGCTGAGGTAAACAACAGCTCAGCTCACCAGCGCTGACACAGAGGGCAGTGTTTGAGTGCTGTGTGCATGCGCAAAGTGTACATTAGGCACCCGCATGCACCGCTCTTCCGCCCCACTGTTCCCTATCCTATATTCCCTTTGTTTTTACCTCAGCCGATTTGCGTGGCTGATTGCTGCGCCTCAGCTGAGGTAACAACAGCTCAGATCACCAGCGCTGACACCAAGGGTGGTCTTTGAGCACTGCGCGCATGCAAAAAGTGTATGTTGGGTGCGCACATGCCCCACCCTCCCGCCCCCGCCGTTCCCTATCCTATGTTCCCTTTGTTTTTACCTCAGCTGATTTGCGCGGCAGAGTGGATTGCCACACCTCAGCTGAGGTAAACACCAGCACTGACACCAAGGGTGGCCTTTGAGCACTGCGCGCATGCGTAAAGTATATGGTGGACACGCATATGCCCCACCCTCCTCTCCCCACTGTTCCCTATTCGATATTCCCTTTGTTTTTTACCTCAACTGATTTGCGCGGCAGAGCGGATTGCTGCAGCTCAGCTGAGGTAAACAACAGCTCAGCTCACCAGCCCTGACACTGAGGGCGGTCTTTGAGTACGGCGAACATGCGCAAAGTGTCCATTAGCCATGCACATGCGCACAAAGCATCCCCTCACAGAACCATCAGGAAAAGTTTCGGAATCCCACTACTGCTTAACAAGGGTCTCGCTTAGCAATAGAAATTGTCGGCCCAATTATGGTTGTAAGTTGAGGATTTTCCGTAGCGGGAAACAACTGTGCCATCCTCGGCGTCTCTATTTCAAAATAAGCAATTCCCTGCCCTAAAAAAAATAAAAGGATAGGAAGGAAGGGGCTAACGGCAGCATCTACCTCTGAAGCCGAGACTGCCACTTGCAAAGAACTGACATCAAATATTCTTGCCGCGCTAAAATATGCTTTGCGATTTCTGACATGTTTTCTTACCCCAAAAGAAGAAACTTTCTCTTTTTTTCGCTTTCTTTCAAGATCCTGGAGACATTCGCTTTCATCTTCCTCTGGAGGTGTTTTGCAGGTGTGGGTGGTTGCGCGCTGACTTTGTAGCTGGAAGGAAGCATTGATGCTGTTGGCTGAGAGACGTTTTTCAAGTAGTTTTTTTTCTTTTAAAAAAAATATATTTAGGCTTTACAATTTGGAAAGGGCTTAGGAAATGTTTCTTCCCTCTTAGATAAGAAGCAACGGGTGGAAACTAATCAAGGAGAGAAGCAACTTAGAACTAAAGAAGAAATTTCCTGACAGTGAAAACAATTAATCTGTGGAACAGCTTGCCTCCGGAGGTTGCAAGTGCTCCAACACTGGAAGTTTTGAAGAAGAGATTAGATAACCATCTGTCTGCAGTAGTGTAGGGTTTCCTGCCTGAGCATTGGGGTTGGACTAGAAGACTTCCAAGGTCCCTTCCAACTCTTATTATTCTGTTCTGTTCCATTCCGTTTTTTTCTATCCTATTCTATTCTAGTCTAGTCTATTCTACTCTACTCTATATTTTCTATTCTATTCTATTCTATTCTATTCTATTCTATTCTATATATTTTCTATTCTATTCTATTCCATATTTTCTATTCTATTCCATTCTATTCTATTCTATTCTATTATACTCTACTCTACTCTATATTTTCTATTCTACTCTATTCTATTCCATATTTTCTATTCTATTCTACTCTATTCTATATTTTCTATTCTATTCTATTCTACTCTATACTATTCTACTCTATTCCATATTTTCTATTCCATTCCATATTTTCCATTCTATTCTATTCTAATCCCATTCCATCCCTTTCTATTCTATTCTGTGCAGCAAACATGTTTAATACTCTTTCCTCGTCATCTTTTCCCGCACAACAACCTTGAGAGGTGGGTCGGTCTGAGAGAGACGGACTGACCCAAAGTCAGCTGTCTTTCACGCCTAAGAGGAGACTAGAAGTCACAACCTCCCAGTCTCTAGGCTGATGCCTTCCCCACTAACCTAAGCCTAAGTCCTTTGAAGTGAGCTTTATCTTTAGTTCCTCCTCCACGTGCAGCTCACACCTTTCCTTGAGCAACCTCCGTTTTTTCCTGCAGATCTGTGCCATCTATTAAATGCCTCACCTGTGCTCTTATTCCTTCTAAAGTCACCAGAGGAGTTTTCAGGGCTGTTTGGAGAATGATGAAATTTAGGTCACTGGTGATATATATTCTTAGTTGTCTGTTGGCAGAACTGTTAGCGTTCGTGGGGTTCTTGAATTCAGTTCAGGTTTTTGGGGGCCCAAAACAGCCTGAGAAAAGCCCCCCCCCAAAAAAGGCCCAAAAAAGCTGGTCTTTGGGTTTCCGATGCGCCGGCGCATACACATGCACGCATGTTCCAGTTTGGGCATTCGGTGCTGAAAAGGTTTGTCATCACTGACCTATACATTCTTGTAACAGAGTTCAAATTATAAACGCATAGCGGGAACATATTGTGTGTATTTGTGTGTGTGTGCCTATGTGCATCTGTTTACTACTACATGTTTACTACTACAGTTCCAAAAAGAGACAGCAATCTACACTTTCCTTCAGATTCAAACCCGAGTGACTCATCGCTCAATTAAATTTAAGGCTTACGTAATCTATTATTATTATTATTTTTAAAAAATAAGAAAAAATTAGTCCCTGCAGTCTGCATTGGTTGCCGATCAGTTTCCGGTCACAATTCAAAGTGTTGGTTATGACCTATAAAGCCCTTCATGGCACCGGACCAGGTTATTTCAGGGACCGCCTTCTGCTGCACGAATCCGAGGGACCAGTTAGCTCCCACAGAGTTGGCCTTCTCCGGGTCCCATCAACTAAACAATGTCGTTTGGCGGGACCCAGGGGAAGAGCCTTCTCTGTGGCGGCCCCAGCCCTTTGGAATCAACTCCCCCCAGAGATTAGAATTGCCCCCACCCTCCTTGCCTTTCATAAGCTTCTTAAAACCCACCTCTGCCGTCAGGCATGGGGGAACTGAGATATTCTTTCCCCCTAGGCCTTACAATTTACGCATGGTATGTTTCTATGTACAGTATGTTTGGTTTTATAATAAGGTTTTTTTTAGTTGTTTAGTATTGGATTGTTACATGCTGTTTTTTGTCACTGTTGTTAGCTGCCCCGAGTCTGCGGAGAGGGGCGGCATACAAATCCAATAAATAAATAAATAAATTGAACAAGTTAAGGTTTTTCGTCGTGGCCCTCTGTAGAAACGAACGTTGGACTTTAGAGGGACAGAAAAACAAACTTTAAATTTTGGTGTTGGAGACGATGCCTGAGAGAGCCATGAAAAATAAAACTCAAGGCACAATTGATCAAATTTATCAAACAAACTATCTTCCCTTTTGGGCACATCAGGTTGTGAGGGAATTGCTCTGCTGGTTTTTAAATGGAGTCAGAGACGCCGAACCAGAATTTGTGGTTTTATATAAATATAAATAAACATTTTAGCCATTGTCTAGCCACTGCAGGATGAAGGCCTCTTCCGCATAAATGAATGAACGAACGAACGAACGAACGAACGAACGAACAATCAAACAAACAAACAAACAAAAAACAAACAAAAAATATAAATGATATACATGATATAAATGATATAAAAATGATATAAATGACATAAAAATATATAAAAATATAAAAATAATATAAAAATATAAAAATATATAAAAATATAAAAATATAAAAATAATGTAAAAATATAAAAATAAATATAAATATATAAATATATAAATATATAAAAATAATATAAAAATGATATAAATGATATAAATGATATAAAAATATATAAAAATGATATAAAAATGATATAAATGATATAAAAATATATAAAAATGATATAAAAATGATATAAATGATATAAAAATATATAAATATATAAAAATGTAAATAAATAGGTAAATAAAAAGTAAGTAAGTAAGTAAGTAAATTCATTAATTTATAAATAAATATATTTGCCGTAAACAAGAGAGGCAAACAGGAGCCTTATGAGGTAAATCCACACAGCTGGAACATCATGAGGTAAATCAGGGAGAGCAGATGGAGAAAAAAGGCGGGAAAATAGGAAATTCCCCCTTTAGACTCACCAACCAATCACAGCTCAGATTCCTTCATGTATCCATTAGCTCAGTGTTTCCCAACCTTGGCCACTTGAAGATATTTGGACTTCAACTCCCAGAATTCCCCAGCCAGCGAATGCCAAGTTAGTCCTCGATCTACGACCACACTAGAGCTCAGAATTTATGTTGTTAAGTGAGACATTTGTTTCACGTAGAAAAAAAGAAATGCTGGGCTCCTTTGCGGTTGTAATTCAAGGGCTTGGAAAAAAGCACTTTTGGGATAAGATGTCAGGAGGGAGTTTTTGGTCCAGGCGCTCTTATTGATTAATGCCGCTTCTGCCACTTCTAAAACTCAACTCCTGTGATACTAAAGAGATTTTTCTTCCACGGCAGAAGAAATTCAGAAAGGGGGGGGGGGAATCCACCCGATTCCTCCACCCACAAATATGCCAGAGAAATCACGGGGAGATCTTGGCAAAAGTAATTGCTTCTCAGCTAAATAGAAAAGATGAGGGTGAAAATGGCATTTTTTAATTTAAAATGGAAGGAGGTAGAGGAAAGGAAGGCAAGGAGGCAGCCTGGCCCAGATGTGTCCCAGTGTAGCAGATGTGCTTTATCCCCACCACCAGTGTTTGGGCGTTGAAATCCAGAATATCTGGGGTGATCCGTTTTAGGGTATTTGCATTCGCTGGCTGGGGAATTCTGGGAGTTGAAGTCCAAATACCTTCAAGTTGCCAAGGTTGGGAAACACTGCACTAGAGAGCCTTCCGTCCACTGTCCTATTGCTCGCCTATATCTCCTATTCCTTTCTTCTATTCCTATACAGTGATACCTTGTCTTACAAACTTAATTGGTTCCGGGACGAGGTTCTTAAGGTGAAAAGTTTGTAAGACGAAACGTTTCCCAAAGGAATCAATGGAAAAGCGATTAATGCGTGCAAGCCCAAAATTCACCCCTTTTGCCAGCCGAAGCTCCCGTTTTTGCACTGCTGGGATTCCCCTGAGGCTCCCCTCCATAGGAAACCCCACCTCTGGACCTCTGTGTTCCCCTCCATAGGAAACCCCACCTCTGGACCTCTGTGTTTTTGCAATGCTGCGATTTCACTGAGGCTCCCCTCGCTGGGAAACCCCACCTCTGGACTTCTGTTGCCAGCGAACTGCCCGTTTTTGCGCTGCTGGGATTCCCCTGCTGGGATTCCCTTGCAGCATCACAAAAACACGGAAGTCCGGAGGTGGGGTTTCCCATGGAGGGGACCCTCAGGGGAATCCTAGCAGCGCAAAAACGGGTGCTTCGCTGGCAACGGAAGTCCGGAGGTGGGGCATCCCAGCGGCAGCGGTGGGTTTGTAAGGTGAAAATAGTTTGTAAGAAGAGGCAAAAAAGTCTTAAACCCCGGGTTTGTATCTCGAAAAGTTTGTATGACGAGGCGTTTGTAAGATGAGGTATCACTGTATCTCTTCCTCTATTCTTTCATTGATATGTTTTATTCCTATATCTTCTCTTCTATTTCTTAGATATATTTTACTATGAGTATCTCCTCTATAACCTTCATTATGTGTTTTACTATGTGTATATCCACTAAAACCCTCATTGTGTATTGGACAAAATCAATCAATCAAGAATAAATCATTAAAACAATGCCTGATTTCTGCCTATCTTGAACCTCGCTAAATAAAAACCGTGCCAACTATTCCCGCCTTGTGGGAAAAAAGACTCCTGATGCACCGATAGTGTGCCGTTGTGTAATGACTTTCGCTTAGCAAGTTGGAGTTTATTTAAGCCCTGTCTCTATAGCAGCATAATATCCGTGGGAGATAGAACAAGCCGCTGCAGGAACGGCAGAACAGAATCGCAAGAGTTGATGGAAAGGGACCTTGGAGGTCTTATAGTCCAGCCCACCGTTCAAAAGGTGTCATTCGATCAACAACCCCAAGCCCGCCAGCAAAGCCAGGTCTTGAAGGCTTCCCAAAAGTCCAGGAGGGAGGGGGCAATGCGGATCTCAGGGGACAGTCGATTCGAGAGCTGGAGCCACCACAGAGAAGGCCCTCCCTTGCGGCCCTGCCAATTGACACTGCTTAGCCGATAGGACCTGGAGAAGGCCAACCTCCACTCCAAACAGAACACCCTACGAAAATAGACTAACAATCCTGGGCCTAGAAAGCCTAGAACTACGGCACCTAAAACATGATTTGAGTATTGCCCACAAGATCATATGCTGCAACGTCCTACAGGTCAATGACTACTTCAACTTCAACCGCAACAACACAAGAGCACGCAACAGATTCAAACTTAATACGAACCGCTCCAAACATGACTGTAAAAAATATGATTTCAACAATCGAATTATCGAAGCGTGGAACTCATTACCGGACTCTATTGTGTCAACCCCTAACCCCCAACACTTCTCCCTTAGACTCTCCACGACTGACCTCTCCAGGTTCCTAAGAGGCCAGTAAGGGGCATAAATAAGTGCACTGGAGTGCCTTCCGTCCCCTGTCCAATTGTCTTTCCTTTTTTTCATCTATCATATATATTCTCTTCCTTTCATATATCCTCTCCTCTAAGTTCACTTTTACCCTTATATATATTATCACATGTCTTTTTTTCTTCCTATGTATTTGTGTATTGGACAAATGAATAAAATAAAATAAAATAAAATAAAATAAAAACCCTGTGGGCCCTTACCAGCCACTGGGAGCTGTGCGGCAGAAAGTGGACCCTAAGATTATTATTATTATTATTATTATTATTATTATTATTATTATTATTATTATTATTTATTCTTTGTCCAATATACAATACATATGAAAGAGAATAGACATTAAGTAATATATGTAAAGATAGGAAGTAAAAAAGAAGAGTAGATGGGAAGGAGAGAATATATATGATATAAGGGATAAGGAAAGACAATTGGACAGGGGACGATAGGCACATCAGTGCACTTATGTTTTATTTATTTTTTTATTTATTCTTTGTCCAATATACAATACATATGAAAGAGAACAGACATTAAGTAATACAGTATATATAAAGATAGAAAGTAAGAAAGACGAGAAGTAGAAGGGAAGGAGAGAAAATATATGATATATGAGATAAGGAAAGACAATTGGACAGGGGACGATAGGCACATCAGTGCACTTATGTACACCCCTTACTGGCCCAAAGCCATGTGGGTTTCATAGATGACAACCAACACCTTGAATTGGATCTGGCGGCTGAATGGAAGCCATTGCAGCTCATGGAGTGTTTGTGTGATGTGGGGTGTACCTAGATTGACATACCATAGGCTCGCCATCACCGCTGTAGACTATTCTGGATCAATAGCTGTCCAGTCTCTTCTTACGAACCTATAGTGATGGAGCATTAACAATTTCTGGTGGCAAGCTGCACAAATCCCAGCGGCCGGTTAGGTCCCACAGACTCGGCCTTCTCCGGCTCCCGTCGACTAAACAATGTCGTCTGGCGGGACCCAGGGGAAGAGCCTTCTCTGTGGCGGCCCCGGCCCTCTGGAACCAGCTCCCCCCAGAGATTAGGATCGCCCCCACCCTCCTTGCCTTTCGTAAACTTCTTAAAACCCACCTCTGTCGTCAGGCATAGGGGGACTGAGACATCTACCCCTGGCGTATGTAGTTTTATGCATGGTATGTTTGTGTGTATGCTTTTTAAATAATGGGGCTTTTAGACTTTTAATGTTAAATTGTTATTTCAGACTTTTAATATTGGATTTGTTATTGTTTTATCACTGTCTGCAGAGAGGGGCGGTACACAAATCTAATAAATGATAATGACAATGACAATAATAAGAACAACAAGAACAACAATAATAATAATAATAATAATAATAATAATTGTCTGGAAATTCCTCCTTAGTTCCAGGTTGCTTCTCTCCTTAACTGCTTCCCACCTGTTGCTTCTTGTGCTACCCTCAGGTACTGTGGAGAATAGGTGGACCCTTTTCTTCTTTGCAATAGCCCTCAAAAGTCATAGAAACATAGAAGATTGACAGCAGAAAAAGGCTTCTCCTTGCCTTTTCCGCCCCTATTTCCTCCTAGGAGATTCCTAGGGAGGCCCCACGGAGGCTTCTCCCTGCCTTTTCCGGCCCTGTTTCCTCCCAATAGATTCCTAGAGAGGCCCCATGGAGGCTTCTCCCTGCCTTTTACGACCCTGTTTCCTCCCAGGAGATTCCTAGAGAGGCCCCACGGAGGCTTCTCCCCACCTTTTCCGCCACTGTTTCCTCCCAGGAGATTCCTAGAGAGGCCCCACAGAGGATTCTCCCTGCCTTTTCCGGCCCTGTTTCCTCCAAGGAGATTCCTAGGGAGGCTCTACGGAGGCTTCTCCCTGCCTTTTCCGGCCCTGTTTCCTCCGAAGAGATTCCTAGAGAGGCCCCACGGAGGCTTCTCCCTGCCTTTTCCGGCCCTGTTTCCTCCCAAGAGATTCCTAGAGAGGCCCCACGGAGGCTTCTCCCTGCCTTTTCCGGCCCTGTTTCCTCCGAAGAGATTCCTAGAGAGGCCCCACGGAGGCTTCTCCCTGCCTTTTCCAGCCCTGCTTCCTCCGAAGAGATTCCTAGAGAGGCCCCACGGAGGCTTCTCCCTGCCTTTTCCGGCCCTGTTTCCTCCCAAGAGATTCCTAGAGAGGCCCCACGGAGGCTTCTCCCTGCCTTTTCCGGCCCTGTTTCCTCCCGGGAGATTCCTAGAGAGGCTCCACGGAGGCTTCTCCCCACCTTTTCAGATTACAGTTTCGGAGACTCAGGTTTGTAAGTGGAAAATAATTCTTGAGAAGAGGCAAAAAAATCTTGGAAAAAAAACCCCGTTCTTATCTAGAAAAGTTCCTAAGTAGAGGCGTTTAAGAGGCGTTTGTAGGTAGAGGTACCACTGTACTTTGTTATGTTAATACACACTGTAACTCTATATTTGTTTGACAAATACAATAAGTAAATAAATAAATAAAATTCCTGCAGCAAAGGTGGGCACCAGGGTGTGAATGGGGTGTGTGGGAGAAAGTGGGTGGGGGGGGAGAGAAAGTGGGGAGAGGAGAAAGTGGGGGGGAGAGAAAGTAATCCAAAGCCGGCGATCCACCCTCCTCCTCCTCCTCGATCCTGCCCGCTGATTGGCTGAGGCCGGGGCCAGGGGGGCGTGGCCGCCGTTTGCCGCAAGAAAAGGGAGCAAAAGACGCGTGTCGCGGCGAGAGGGCGCGCGTGGGGAAGCGGCCGACCCCGAAGCTGTGTGCGATGCCTTCCTCCCGCCGGAGCGCGACCTCGGCGCCGGTCCTGCTGGGCTGGGCTCGGGGTTAAAAGCCCCCCACCCAGGAATCCCACCCACCCGCCGGCTTTGGAGGGCTGAGCTCGCCAAGAGTAAGAAGGGCGCTGCACGCGGGGCGGGGTGTATGTGTGTGTGTGGGGGGAATCCCCGGGGTCCCCCCCTCCTTTCCTTTACACCCCCCGATTTGGGGAAGGGGGGGCGTGGAAGGGGAGGGGGCGTCTGTTGCTTTTTTGCAACCTGGCCCCGGGATTCCTGCGCGAGCCTCCTCGGGTCCTCCGTGCGCGGGCGCGCGCCTCTCTGAATGTGTGCGCGTGTAAAGCACAGGATGCTCGTGGCTGTGCGTGCACGTGTTTGTGTGTGCACGCGTGCAAAGCACCCCAACCCGGGAGAAGCTACCCCTGGCGGTGGAGGATGCTCCTGGCTGCGCGTGTACGTGTGTGTGTGTGTGTGTGCACGCGTGTAAAGCACCCCCTCCTGGGAGAAGCTACCCCTCGCGGTGGAGGATGCTCCCGGCTGCGCGTGTACGTGTGTGTGTGTGTGTGTGTGTGTACGCGTGTAAAGCAGTCCCTCCTGGGAGAAGCTACATCTCGCGGTGGAGGATGCTCCCGGCTGGCTCTACGGTCGGTCTGCCTGTGACTGAGTGTGCGCGCGTGTAAAGCACATCCACCCGGGAGAAGAGACACCTCGCCGTGGAGAATGCTGGTGGCTCTGTGTGTGTATGTACGCGTGTAAAGCACACACAGCTGGGAGAACCCACATCTCGCGGTGGAGGATGCTCCTGGCTCTCGCTCGCTCGCTCGCTCTCTGCTTGCCTGCCTGCCTGCCTGAGTGTGTGTGTGTAAAGCACACCCACCCGGGAGTAGATGCACCTCGCGGTGGAGGATGCTCGTAGCTGTGCATGTGTGTGTACGCGTGTAAAGCACATCCACCTGGGAGTAGATGGATCTTGTGGTGGAAGAGGCTCATGGCTCTCTCTCTCTCTGTGTGTACATGCGTGCAAAGCACATCCACCTGAGAATAAATGCATCTCTCGGTGGAGCATGCTCCCTCACTCTCTCTCTCTCTCTCACTCTCTCTGTCACTCTCACTCTCTCTCATTCTCTCTTTCTCTCTATCTCTCACTATCTCTCATTCTCACTCTCTCTCACTCACTCTCTCTCCTACTCTCTTCTCTCTCTCTCTCTCTCTCTCATTCTCTCTCTCTCACTCACTCACTCTCTCCTACTCTCTTCTCTCTCACTCTCTCTCTCTATCCTACTCTCTCTCACTCTCTCTCTCATTCTCTCTCTGTCCCATTCTCTATCTTATTATCTCTCTCTCTTTCACTCTCTCTCATTCTCTCTCTCTCTCACTCTCTCTCTCTCACACTCACTATCTCTCTCTCATTCTCTCACTCACTCACTCACTCACTTTCTCTCCTACTCTGTCTCTTTCTCTCTCTCTCTCTCTCTCATTCTCTCTCTTATTCTGTCTCTCTCACTCTCTCTCCTACTCTCTCATTCTCTCATTCTCTCTCTCTCTCACTCACTCACTCACTCTCTCCTACTCTCTTCTCTCTCACTCTCTCTCTCTATCCTATCTCTCTCACTCTCTCTCTCATTCTCTCTCTCTCCCATTCTCTCTCATTCTCTCTCTCTCTCCCATTCTCTATCTTATTCTCTCTCTCTCTCTTTCATTCTCTCTCTCTCCTACTCTCTTTCACTCTCTCTCATTCTCTCTCTCTCATTCTCTCTCTCTCTTATTCTCTCTCTCATTCTCTCTCTCTCACACTCACTATCTCTCTCTCATTCTCTCTCTCACTCACTCACTCACTTTCTCTCCTACTCTCTCTCATTCTCTCTCTCTCATTCTCTATCTTATTCTCTCTCTCTCACTCTCACTCTCTCCTACTCTCTCTCACTCTTCTCATTCTCTCTCTCTCACTCACTCTCTCTCTCACTCTCTGTGTGTGTGTGTGTGTGTTGGAGATAGCGGTGGTCCGAGATGCCCAAATAGAGCATCCTTCGGGCGTGCAAACGGCGGCCCAGTTTTGGCGTGCAAAGGTTGCACGGAGGGTTACACGCCCTCCCTCCACTTCTCTCGAGTCTCCCTGGCTGGGCATCATACTCACGTTTCCACAACCCCACCCCCCAGCTCCTATGGAGAGAAGGCATTGGTGTGTGTTTATGGGTTTGTGTGAAGGTAAAAACCACATTGGTTTTCTTTGAATTGGAGGAGTGGGGGGGCGTGAAGGGGGGACCCGTCCAACGTCCGAGGACCGAGCGGGGTAGAGGTGGGGGGGGGGGGGGGCTCGATTTTTTTTGGAGACCAGCCGGCGGCTCCGATTATGTCATCCTGTGGCGTGGGGAGGCTGGCTGATCACGCCACCCTTTGGGGGCTGAGTAATGATGCAGAAGGTTGGAAGGGGGGAGGGGAATTGAGAGAGGCAAAGAATTTTAATCATAATTTAAAAAAAAAAAAAATTTGCAAATCTATCCAGCCGAAAAACATCCTTTGGTTGTCGTTGGGAAACCAGGAGGAGGCAGGGTAGAGGGAAAAAGAGTGGATTTTATTTTGGAAAGAGGCTGCAATATTTAAACAGGCTTTAAGCAGAGGGAATATATCTATATATCTCTATCTCTATATCCTTATACAGTATCTCTATATCCATCTCTCTCTCTCTCTCTCTCTCTCTCTCTCTCTCTCTCTCTCTCTCTCTCTCCCCTGCCTGCCTACCTATTAATCTCTCTCTCTCTGTCTCTAGCTATCATTTATCTACCTACCTACCTACTTATCTATCATCTGTCTGTCTGTCTGCCTGTCTCTGTCTGTCATTTATCTATCTTACCTACCTACCTCTATCATCTCTCTCACACAAATCTGTATCTATCATTTATCTATCTATAATTGATCTACCTACCTACCTATTATATATCATCGGTCTCTATCTATCTATCTGTCTGTCTTTCTGTCTATCTATTTTTTAATCTATCATCTGTATCTATCATCTGTATCTATCATCGTCTGTCTATCTATCTATCATCTGTCTTTCTGTCTATCTGTCTGTCTGTCTATCTATCTATTTTTTATTTATCGTCTGTATCTATCTATATCTATCTATCTATATCTATCTATCTATCATCTGTCTTTCTGTCTATTTGTCTGTCTGTCTATCTATCTACCGGTATCTATTTTTTATTTATCGTCTGTATCTATCTCTCTCTCTCTCTCTCTCTCTCTCTCTCTCTCTCTCTCATCGTCTGTCTGTCCGTCCGTCCGTCCATCCATCCATCCATCCATCCATCCATCCATCTATCTATCTATCATTGTCTGTCTGTCTGTCTCCATCCATCCATCCATCCATCCATCCATCTATCTATCTATCTATCTATCTACCTACCTATCTACCTATCTATCTACTATCTACCTATCTATCTACCAGTGTTCCCTCTAATTTTTTTTTTTGGGGGGGGCGGAAAAGTATAGTGTCTGAGCGGCACAGAAATATTAAATAAATAAATAAACAAACAAACAAACAAACAAACAAAAAACCCACCCTGTTTTGCCTCAGAGAATTTTAAAATAAAATACTGTACTGTGTGTCTATAACAGTGAGCTCATAACAGGGCAACTCTATCAATATCAAAATGCCACTTAAATAGTTGAGCTAGTTTCAAACTAGATTTTGATTTTCTTTCTCTCTTCCTTACTCCCATTCTTTTTCTTTCTCTTTTCCTTCCTCTCGTTTTTCTATCTGTTTCTCTCTCTTCCTCTCTCTCTCCTTCCCTCTCACTCTTTCCCTCTCGGCTTCTGGGCAGGTTTGGAAAACTCTGTTGATGATGATTTTTAAGTGAGCGATTGCTCACTGCTCAGCTTAGAGGGAACTATGCTATCTACTGTATCTATCTATCCATCCATACACGGGTCCAGTATCTGATTCCCTTCCCCCACTGTGTTTTAGTGGTTAGATGGCCTAAAAAACCCTCTAGTATCTGGACATAGATCTTGTTTTGAGCGTTCGCATTATACTGTGGTGTTTAATCGAGGAGAAAACCATTCATACGTGTTGCAAATCCCTGTTAGGATATGCCAAAAGCTAAGGAAATAAATACATTTTTAAAAGCATCCTCTTTTTGGGGTTGGGGGCAAGTCTTGGATCCTACCCTCCCTTGCAAAAACATTTTGTAAAACACCCAATGGGTCTCTCCTGCAGGCCAGATGCTTGGGTTGTTATGAATTTATTTATATTTTTTGCTCCTGGAGAGAGTGGTTTATAAAAAGCAATTTTTGTGCCTTTCCTATTTGATTGGAAATTGACCCTATTTCCCCTTCCACCAGAAAAATGTTTTTTTTTTAAAAAAAATCTCCAATAGACTTTTTTTTTTTTAGAATTTCAGTTTTTTAAAAGCAATTTTTATGATTCTCTGCTTTGATTGAAAATTGGCATGGTTATAATATATTTATTTTTAGACCGAGTGGACACTCGTGGTAGATGTAAAAATCTGATCTGCGTGACCTCTAACCTCCCCCTTTTGGTAGCTGCCAATATTTCTTAAAATAGTGTGAATTTGTGTGTATGTGTGATTGAGTGTCTCTCTCTTCCGCGCCACCCTCTGAATTCTTCCTCGCACGCTTACGTTCGCTTGCACTGATGGCAGGAGAGACATAAATTTTCACTGACTCTGTAGCAGGAGAGAGAAAATAAAATGGTTTATTCTGCTAAATCTTATTTTATTTTAGAAACATAAAAGACTGATGGCAGAAAAATACCTCATGGTCCATCTAGTCTGCCCTTATACTATTTTTTGTATTTTATCTTACAATGGATCTATGTTTATCCCAGGCATGTTTAAATTCAGTTCCTGTGGATTTACCAACCACGTCTGCTGGAAGTTTGTTCCAAGCATCTACTACTCTTTCAGTCAAATAATATTTTCTCATGTTGCTTTTGATCTTTCCCCCCAACTAACTTCAGATTGTGTCCCCTTGTTCTTGTGTTCACTTTCCTATTAAAAACACTTCCCTCCTGGACCTTATTTAACCCTTTAACATATTTAAATGTTTTGATCATGTTCCCCCTTTTCCTTCTGTCCTCCAGACTCTACAGATGGAGTCCATGAAGTCTTTCCTGATACGTTTTATGCTTAAGACCTTCCACCATTCTTGTAGCCCGTCTTTGGACCCGTTCAATTTTGTCCATATCTTTTTGTAGGTGAGGTCTCCAGAACTGAACACAGTATTATTCCAAATAGGGTCTCACCAGCGCTCTATACAGGAGGATCACAATCTCCCTCTTCCTGCTTGTTATACCTCTAGCTATGCAGCCAAGCATCCTACTTGCTTTTCCTACCGCCCGACCGCACTGTTCACCCATTTTGAGACTGTCAGAAATCACTACCCTTAAATCCTTCTCTTCTGAAGTTTTATTTTTATTTTTTTTTGTTTTTCTCCTAATCATGGTCTGGTTTGGTCTGGTATAGGACAATCCAGAGATCTGTTTTTTCTGTAGCTTTCCACCTAATCCCAGTAATTTAGAGAATGTGTACATGTTTTTTAGTGACCGGAAGAGCAAAATCAACCCAGATCTGCACAGCTTCATTCAGGAAAAATCCAAGGAATAATCCTCTTTTAGCTGGGCCCTGAGTACCAAGCACTTGTGTTTTATTTACAGATTGGTTGGGCATGTTGTAAGAGCGTTGGCAAGGACTGAGGCAGAGATGTAGCACACACAAAAATACAAACACACAGGAAGCTCAAACTGCCCAAGGAGCTGCTGATTCAGTTCTACAGAGGAATCATTGAGTCTGTCATCTGCACCTCTATAACTGTCTGGTTTGGTGCTGCAACCCAACAGGACCGACACAGACTTCAGAGGAGAATCACAACTGCAGAAAAAAACAATTACTGCCAACTTGCCTTCCATTGAGGACCTGTATACTGCACGAGTCAAAAAGAGGGCGGGTAAAATATTTACTGACCCCTCGCATCCTGGACACAAATTGTTTCAACTACTACCCTCAAAACGTCGCTACAGAGTACTGCACACCAAGACAACTAGACACAAGAACAGTTTTTTCCCGAACGCCATCACTCTACTAAACAAATAATTCCCTCAAAACTGTCAGACTTTCTACTAAATCTGCACTTCTATTCTACTAGTTTTTCTCATCATTCCTATCACCCATTTCCTCCCATGTTGACTGTATGACTGTAACTTGTTGCTTATATCCTAAGATTGTTATTAATATTGCTTCTTCATTGCTTATTTGACCCCTATGACAATCATTAAGTGTTGTATCACATGATTCTTGACAAATGTATATTTTATTTTATGTACGTTGAGAGCATATGCACCAAGACAAATTCCTTGTGTGTCCAATCACACTTGGCCAATAAAAATTCTATTCTATTCTATTCTATTCTATTCTATTCTATTCTATACAAACCCACAGAATTCGGCAATCATTCAGAGTCCAAGCATTTCATTACATATCATTATCATCTTCTTTTAAAAGATCCTGAGTCTGCGGAGAGGGGCGGCAAACAAACCTAATACTGTAAATTATTATTATTATTATTATTATTATTATTATTATTATTATTATTATTATTATGTCAGTACAACACAGCAACGAGATCACTATGCTGGATTTCGTATTTCATCACCAGTCGGGCGCTTCCCAAGCACCTAGGACTGCGTGATGTAGCGGCGAATTATGTGTGCCGATCCCAGTAAAGCAGCCTTTTGCAATTGACAGATGGAGATTGTGTCAATTCCGATGGTTTTCAAATGTCCGCTGAGATCCTTTGGCCCTGTGCCCAGCGTGCCAAGTACCACTGGGACCACTTTCACGGGCTTATGCCAGAGCCGTTGCAGCTCGATTTTTAGATCTTCGTATTTCACTAATTTCTCTAGCTGCTTCTCCTCAATTCTGCTGTCCCCTGGGATTGCGATGTCGATGATCCATACTTTCTTTTTCTCCACAATCAGGATGCCTGGTGTGTTATGCTTCAGAATTCGGTCAGTCGGAAGTCGGAAGTCCCAAAGACGGATGTACCAATAATAATAATAATAATAATAATAATAATAATAATAATAATAATAATAATAATAATAATTATTATTATTATTATTATTAATTAGATTTGTATGCCGCCCCTCTCCGTAGACTCGGGACTGCTCACAACAACAATAAAACAATGTATAACAAATCTAACAATTTAAAATCACTAAAAATCCCTTATTAAAAAGCAAAAAACATACACACAAACATACCATCCATAAACTGTATAGGCCCAGGGGAGGTGTCTCAATTCCCCCAAGCCTGATGGCAGAGGTGGGTTTTAAGAGGTTTACGAAAGGCAAGGAGGATGGGGGCAATTCTAATCTCTGGGGGGAGATAGTTCCAGAGGGTCGGGGCCGCCACAGAGAAGGCTCTTCCCTTGGGTCCCGCCAGACAACATTGTTTAGTCGACGAGACCCGGAGAAGGCCAACTCTGGGACCTAACCGGTCGCTGGAATTTGTGCAGGGAGAAGGCGGTCCCGGAGATATTATCCTGTAAATCCTTGCAGGTTGGAGTCCTGGGCAACCGAATGGAGCCAGGTGTTTACTGGCCCGATGCCTTTCCTGTGGCCACTGCGGAGGGGCATAACACAAAACAATTGAGAAACACGGATTTAGACCGTGGTCACCATTCCAGTCTTCCTGGGCCGTGAAACTACGGCCCGCAGGCCTTGTGTGGCCTGCCGAAGCCATTCATCCAGCCACGAGGCTGTCACACCCACATCATCCCACCCATCAGGAGTGGATTTGCTCCCGGTTGGCCCGATTTGGTGAACTAGTAGTGGTGGCGGCACGAGGCTCCACCCACCATGCTGGGACGGGTTTATAGAACCCAAGTTCTTCCAGCCTGAGGGCTTTGTGAGCCCGCGGGCTGGAACGGAAAGGCAAGGCCAACAATTTTGGCCTGCAGACATGTGCGTGAGGTAAAAATAATGGGGCGGCTGGATGACTCAGAAGGCCAAAATATAGGCCGTCTTTGCCTGTTCTTGGCCTGCGGAATGCTTCTGGTAATAAACGGGGCGCATGGTTTCCTTAGGAGGCAAAAAGAAGGCCTAAACCAGCCTGTTTTTCACCTCTCCTGCCTCCAAAAGATAGACCGTCTTTTGCCGCATGAATCCCAGCGTCCGATAAGATCCCACAGAGTCGGCCTGCTCTGGGTCCCGTCGACTAAACAATGTTGTCTGGCGGGACCCAGGGGAAGAGCCTTCTCTGTGGCGGCCCCGGCCCTCTGGAATCAACTCCCCCAGGAGATTAGAACCGCTCCCACCCTCCTTGCCTTTCGTAAGTTACTCAAAACCCACCCATGTCGCCAGGCATGGGGTAACTGAGTTGCCCCTAGGCTATGCTAAGACTATGGTAGAATTGTGTATTGTGTGTCTGAGTTGTATGGTTTTTTAAAATGGGTTTTTAATGTGTTTTTTAATATATTGGATTTGTGACATTGTATTTTGTTGTGAGCCGCTCTGAGTCCTCGGAAAGGGGTGGCATACAAATCTAATTAATGATAATGATAATAATAATACTAATACTACTACTACTAATAATAATAATAATGAGAGAGAGAAAGAGAAAAAGAAAGAGGAAGATACAAAAAGAAGGAGAAGAGAGACAGAGAGAGATTTCTCAAATTCCTTGGGCAGTGAACGGCTGCAAAAAATTTTACTACCACACTGTGGGTGTGTCTTATTTTGTGGGTAACGGCCCAACCTAAATTATAATTTAGGATTAATTTATTTGGCTTTTTTCATCCAAAGGAGAATAGAACAGCTGCGATTCCCGTCAAAACATTTGTGATACAATAAAGAATTCAATCTTAAGATGATTATTTTACACCAACATTGTTTTGTTTCCTAGCATTTATATGTCATTTACACCCCAATGAAAGGAAAACAAATACAGAAAAATGAGGCAAAGTTAACAAGAATTAAAATACCACAAAGAGACAAAAAATGAAAAGAAAAGTAAAAAAAGAAAGAAGAAGAGTTGGGTTTCTGATTTTTACTAATTTGCAGTATTTGTAGACAAATATTTGAAATATTCCCATTTAGAAGCCCGACTGCAAGCAGATGTGAAATCTAGCAGGTTCTGACAGGTTCTGGAGAACCGGTAGCAGAAATTTTGAGTTGTTCAAAAAAACGGTTGCGGAAATTTTGAGTAGTTTGGAGAACTTCTCTAGGAATCTCCTGGGAGGAAACAGGGCTGGAAAAGGCAGGGAGAAGCCTCCATGGGGCCTCTCTAGGAATCTCCTGGGAGGAAACAGGGCCGGAAAAGGCGGGGAGAAGCCTCCGTGGGGCCTCTCTAGGAATCTCCCGGGAGGAAACAGGGCCGGAAAAGGCGGGGAGAAGCCTCCGTGGGGCCTCTCTTGGAATCTCCCGGGAGAAAACAGGGCCGGAAAAGGCGAGGAGAAGCCTCCGTGGGGCCTCTCTAGGAATCTCCCGGGAGGAAACAGGGCCAGAAAAGGCCGGGAGAAGCCTCCGTGGGACCTCTCTAGGAATCTCCTGGGAGGAAACAGGGCCGGAAAAGGCCGGGAGAAGCCTCCATGGGGCCTCTCTAGGAATCTCCTGGGAGGAAACAGGGCCGAAAAAGGCCGGGAGAAGCCTCCGTGGGGCCTCTCTAGGAATCCCCTTGGAGGAAACAGGGCCTCCACCCTCCCTGTGGTTTCCCCAATCACACGCGTTATTTGCTTTTACATTGATTCCTATGGGAAAAATTGCTTCTTCTTACAAACTTTTCTACTTAAGAACCTGGTCACGGAACAAATTAAGTTCTTAAGTAGAGATACCACTGTACATGTAAACATACATTGTTGGTTTATTTTATATATTGCCAAACCCGGCTAGTTATCTACATAGTGTTAACGATCTCCATAGAAGGTGTATTATTATTATTATTATTATTATTATTATTATTATTATTATTATTAATTAGATTTGTATGCCGCCCCTCAGTGTAGACTTGGGGTGGCTTACACCAATAATAAAACAGCATATGACAAATCTAATATTTAAAATAATTAAAAAACCCTTATTAAAAACCGAACATACACACAAACATACCATGCATAAATTGTACAGGCCTGGGGGGAAAGGAATATCTCAATTCCCCCATGCCTGACGACAGAGGTGGGTTTTAAGGAGCTTACGAAAGGCGAGGAGGGTGGGGGCAATTCTGATCTCTGGGGGAGAGCTGGTTCCGGAGGGTTGGGGCCGCCACAGAGAAGGCTCTTCCCCTGGGTCCCACCAGACGACATTGTTTAGTCGACAGCACCTGGAGAAGGCCAACTCTGTGGGACCTAACTGGTCGCTGGGTTTCGTGCGGCAGAAGGCGGTCCCGGAGATATTCTGGTCGAGATGCCATGAAGGGCTTTATAGGTCATAACCAACACTTTTTCCTCCAAATTCAGGCCCTTTTTGCAGTGACCTCTTCTAAGCAGGTCCTCGGAGGGCCT
This sequence comes from Erythrolamprus reginae, assembly GCF_031021105.1. Classification (NCBI taxonomy): domain Eukaryota; kingdom Metazoa; phylum Chordata; class Lepidosauria; order Squamata; family Dipsadidae; genus Erythrolamprus; species Erythrolamprus reginae. The sequence goes on from NC_091956.1 coordinate 3,679,642, forward strand.
CCAAGCAGCTGCTAGGACAGATGTGGCTCCACACATCTGCCGAGAATTCCTTTAATGCAACTCCCCTTCCCTCCTTTTTCCCCTCTCGTGCAAACCTAGTGGCTTTTAAGCATGGAGTCGAACGCATTGATTAATTTAATGGCTCCATCAATCAACGGAGTCACAACTGTGTCAATTATTAGAAGAGACTGAGTAGGTCATTGCAAGGCTGTGTTCCCAGCGCCCATTTCGACTCTTGCATAAAGAGTCACAGCATTTATATATAAATTTATGTATATTTATATATTTATATTTATTTATAAAATGTATTGGCTGCCCATCGTACCACAGGGTAATTCTGGGCAGCTGATACTCATCAAAACGCATCGATGCAGATAGAGATAGTCTCCGACTTACGACCGACATTTCTGTTGTTAAAAATTATATACTGTACATTTAAAAAAATACGAACAACAACTAACAAACAAAAAGAAAACAAACATACAAATAGAACATAAACATCTATAGTGCATAATAAAGGGTGTCACAAGTTAGGGCAATAAGAAAATTTAACAATTTCTAAATTACAATGCACTGAAAAAAGGTGACATGACCGTTTTTCACACTTATAAAAACATAGAAACATAGAAGATTGACGGCAGAAAAAGACCTCAAGGTCCATCTAGTCTGCCCTTATACTATTTCCTGTGTTTTATCTTAGGATGGATATGTGTTTATCCCAGGCATGTTTCAATTCAGTTACTGTGGATTTACCAACCACGTCTACTGGGAAGTTTGTTCCAAACATCTACTACTCTTTCAGTCAAATAATATTTTCTCACGTTGCTTCTGATCTTTCCCCCATCAGACTGTGCCCCCTTGTTCTTGTCTTCACTTTCCTATTGAAAACACTTCCCTCCTGAACCTTACTTAACCCTTCAACGTATTTAAATATTTCGATCATGTCCCCCCTTTCCCTTCTGTCCTCCAGACTATACAGATGGAGTCCATGAAGTCTTTTCTGATCAGTTTTAGGCTTAAGACCTTCCACCATTTTTATAGCCTGTCTTTGGAGTGTACAATAATAATCCAATACTAAAAACGATTAAAAACCCATTAATATAAAAACCAAACATACATACAGACATACCATGCATAAAATTGTAAAGGCCTAGGGGGAAAGAGTATCTCAGTTCCCCCATGCCTGGCGGCAGAGGTGGGTTTTAAGTAGCTTATGAAAGGCGAGGAGGGTGGGGGCAATTCTAATTTCTGGGGGAGTTGGTTCCAGAGTGCTGGGGCCGCCACAGAGAAGGCTCTTCTCCTGGGTCCCGCCAAGCGGCATTGTTAATTTGACGGGACCCGGAGGAGACGCACTCTGTGGGACCTAACTGGTCGCTGGGATTCGTGCAGACGGGAATGCCCTTGAGGAGCAGGAGGAAAAGTTGCAACCGAGACCAACGGTCAGAGAAAACGAAACCTGAATCCGGTCCAGAACCGTAACCGGAGAAAGCGTCTCAGACGAGACTTTTCCGGGTTCTCACGGAGCTAGAAAGAGGAAGGCGGGAATCGCGTTCAGACCTGCGGGGATTCTGTTACCGTAACTTTATAGCGAAAGAAGGATTAGCCTGGGTGATTCTGGTTTGGTAGGTATTGGAGGTCGACGGGTAGTAGAAGGAAACGGATGCTTCAAAAACACACCTGGTCCTCCTGTGATCTGGGGGAGAGGGGCTACGGACTTGGAGGGGTGTGTTTGTGTGTGTGTCTTTGTGTGTTCACACTAGCCTACAGTGGACAGGCGTAAAGTATGGACTTCGCTTTGTCAGAAGGTCGCAAAATGAATCAAGTGCCCCCCCAGCGCACTGTGACCATCCAGAATTGGAATCACGTGACTGCGGAGAGGCTGCGAGCTGTTGTGAGCATGAAGATGGGCTGTCACTCACCTTTTTCCGTCCCATTGTAACTTCGGTCGCTAAACGAATCGTACAGTCTTCGGAGAGGGGCGGCATACAAATCTAATAAATTATTATTATTATTATTACAGTGGCGCCTCTACTTACGAAGACAAGTTTGTAAGAAGAAGCAATTTTTCCCATAGGAATCCATGTAAAAGCAAATAATGCATGCGATTGGGGAAACCACAGGGAGGGTGGAGGCCCTGTTTCCTCCCAGGAGATTCCTAGAGAGGCCCCGCGGAGGCTTCTCTCTGCCATTTCCGGCCCTGTTTCCTCCCAGGAGGTTCCTAGAGTGGCCCCAAGGAGGCTTTTTCCGGCCCTGTTTCCTCCCAGGAGATTCCGAGAGAGGCCCCACGGAGGCTTCTCCCCGCCTTTTCCGGCCCTGTTTCCTCCCAGGAAATTCCTGGAGAGACCCCGCGGAGGCTTCTCCCCGCCTTTTCCGGCCCTGTTTCCTCCCAGGAAATTCCTAGAGAGACCCCACAGAAGCTTCTCTCCACCTTTTCCGGCCCTGTTTCCTCCCTGGAGATTCCTAGAGAGGCCCCACAGAAGCTTCTCTCCGTCTTTTCCGGCCCTGTTTCCTCCCCGGAGATTCCTAGAGAGACCCCACGGAGGCATCTCCCTGCCATTTCCAGCCCTGTTTCCTCCCCGGAGATTCCTAGAGAGGGCCCACAGAAGCTTATCTCCGCCTTTTCCGGCCCTGTGTCCTCCCAGGAGATTCCTAGAGAAGGCTGGTCGCTGGGATTCATGCAGTAGGAGGCGGTAGTTCTACCAAGGTGGAGAAAAAGATAATTAGAAAAATGCCAAATATATAACCATAACAGTTAATTCGTGATATGAAATGCCTTAAGAGAGCCCTGCGGGGTATAATATAATAATATTAGTGTGATATTTAAGGTCTATTTATGGACGTTTATGTCTTTGTTTTGTTAATGTGTTTTGCCTGTGTGTGTGGTTTCTGTGTATTTCTTTTTGTACAGTTTTTTTAATTTATATAACTTAATTATTTTTCTTTAAAAAAAGAAGTATAGCGTATCTTTCCTGGTGTCGCATCCCGTGTCCGAAATATTCTAACTCAACGTCTTAGGTAACGAGAGAAATTTTGGACTCGCTTGCAGATTGTAAGTCTGCGAAGGGCCATCAGCTCTTCCAGTACCTCCGAATTCTTTGGCGGTGTTCAAATCGGAGTCCCTTTTGCGCCTGCCTTGAGATTTGATTTGATTTGATTTGATTTGATTTGATTTGATTTATTTGATTTGATTTGATTTGTATGCTGCCCCTCTCCATAGACTCGGGACGGCTAACAACAATAGTAAAAACAGCATATAACAAATCTAATATTTAAAATAACTAAAAACACTTATTAAAAACCAAACATACACACAAACATACCATGCATAAATTGTATAGGCCTAGGGGGAAGGAATATCTCAATTCCCCCATGCCTGACAACAGAGGTGGGTTTTAAGGAGCTTATGAAAGGCGAGGAGGGTGGGGGCAATTCTGATCTGGGGGGAGCTGGTTCCAGAGGGTCGGGGCCGCCACAGAGAAGGCTCTTCCCCTGGGTCCCGCCAAACAACATTTTTCAGTCGACGGGACCCAGAGAAGACCCACTCTGTGGGACCTAACTGGTCGCTGGGATTCGTATGGCAGAAGACGGTCCCGGAGATAGTCTGGTCCGGTGCCATGAAGGGCTTTATAGGTCATAACCAACACTTTGAATTGTGACCGGAAACTGATCGGCAACCAATGCAGACTGCAGAGTGTTGGTGTAACATGGGCATTTTTGGGAAAGCCCATGATTGCTCTCGCAGCTGCATTCTGCACGATCTGAAGTTTCCAAACACTCTTCAAAAGTAGCCCCATGTAGAGAGCGTTATAGTAGTCGAGCCTCGAGGTGATGAGGGCGTGAGTGACTGTGAGCAATAATAATTATTGTTATTTTGAAAATTTGCCAACTTGGCCAGAGAAGAGTTAATGAATCTGGCCGCTTGCAAGCTGGAGAACTAACTTCCTGGTTGGTTCCAGCCGTCTGCACAGGAACGAGACTCAATGCAGCTTCAGTTGGCTGAACAGGTGACGATGGACGAAACTCCCTCTTAAGTATTAGCGTCTGCTTTTCGTTTTTCCTCCAGAGTGCCTACCGGACGAGGAAGCCCCTTGAAAGCCGAGTTTCTGGTGGAGTGATGTGAAAAAAACCTCCTGCAGCGTCCAGGTAAGAAGCAAAAAAAAATATCAAATTTTGTCTCCCAAAACATTCGATTTCATTCTTCGTGTTCGTTCTTGCACAGAAAATGTGCCTTCCGCAAGACCTATGTCGCCAGGCATGGGACAATTGATGCATAGCCTTCTCTGGCTGTTAAGAGTTATATGTGGTTGTGATTGTATAGTATTGATTGTTTTTTAAGATATCGGGGTTTTAGTCATAGTTTTAACTATTAGATTTGTATTGTACTGTTTTATTGCTGTTGCGAGTCGCCCCGAGTCTTTGGAGAGGGGTGGCATACAAGTCTAATAAATTATTATTATTATTATTATTATTATTATTATTATTATTATTATTATTATATACATCACGCAGTCCTAGGTGATTTGGAAGCACCCGACTGGTGATGAAATACAAAATCCAGCATATTATTATTATTATTATTATTATTATTATTATTATTATTATTATTATTATTATGTACATCACGCAGTCCTAGGTGCTTTGGAAGCACCCGACTGGTGATGAAATACAAAATCCAACATCTTTTTATTAATATTTTATTATTATTATTATTATTATTATTATTATTATTATTATTATGTCAGTACAACACAGCAAACGAGATCACCATGCTGGATTTCGTATTTCATCACCAGTCGGGCGCTTCCCAAGCACCTAGGACTGCGTGATGTAGCGGCGAATTATGTTTGCCGATCCCAGTAAAGCGGCCTTTTGCAATTGACAGGTGGAGATTGTGTCAATTCCGATGGTTTTCAAATGTCCGCTGAGATCCTTTGGCCCTGCGCCCAGCGTGCCAAGTACCACTGGGACCACTTTCACGGGCTTATGCCAGAGTCGTTGCAGCTCGATTTTTAGATCTTCGTATTTCACTAATTTCTCTAGCTGCTTCTCCTCAATTCTGCTGTCTCCTGGGATTGTGATGTCGATGATCCATACTTTCTTTTTCTCCACGATCACAATGTCTGGTGTGTTATGCTTCAGAATTCGGTCAGTGTGAAGTCGGAAGTCCCACAGTAGTTTTGCTTTTATTATTATTATTATTGTTGTTGTTGTTGTTGTTGTTGTTATTATTATTATTATTATTATTATTATTATTATTATTATATTGCAAGCAGACAAGTCTCTTCGGATGATGATTTGAGGAGCAGGGGGCTTTTAAAGAAGGAGTTTCATCCCCTCCTCCTGCTATAAAAATTCTGATTTATTTATTTTTTTTGGTGTCTGTGTATTTTTTTCCTTCCCTCTCATATTTCCTGGCTAAATTTCTCGTAGCGTTGAGTTGTTGTTTTTTTTGCTGAGCCTTGCCTGGAAGCACAACCCAGGAATCAAAGCTAAAGTTGCATTCAGACAACCCTAGTTTTGCAACCAAAGGTCAGCACTCAGGACCCACCCCGTTTGAATTTTAGTCAAGTTTTCCCCGCACTCGTTTCAGGGCCATGTGGTGGTAAAAAAATCCCGACGCATTGAACAAGAAGGGTATATATTTACTTAAGTATGGGCAAAGGTTCTGGGGTGGAACCCGAGCCAAGAATGCCAACTATGAAGGCAGCGGGCGAATTATCTTGAAATAAACAACGGTTGAATGTTCCACTTCGAAACGGCATGCCGAGCGGAGCTTAAAAATAACTTTATTTGGGTTCTTAAACCAGCCTTGACTTTTTTACTCTTTGGAGAAATCCAACTCTGGAGGGACAAATTCGTGGTAAGAAAAACAGAATAATTTTTCCTCTTTGCACCTGTGGGTCGTTGTTTAAAAATGGCTCTCCGACAGGATGTTTATATTGCATGCATTTGGAAGGGCGGCACTTAGCACATGCTTCAAACAACTCTTGGTTTTTAAACAACAAAGGGGCGTGCATAAGTGCACCAGTGTGCCTTCCGTCCCCTGTCCAATTGTCTGTCCTTATCTTGTTTATCTTTTCTTCCTTTCAAATATGTTCACCAATACTTTTATATCTTCTATTCTTTTCTTTACTTATATTATTACACATCTATTCAATGTGTTTTATGTATTGGACTAGCTAACTAACTAACTAAATAAATAAATAAACAAACAAACAAACAAACAAATAAACAAACAAACAGCTCTGTCCCATAGAAGAATTTCAGCTGTTTTTAAAAAAAATAAAGACCCGAGATTCAGTTTTTATTCTGGTTTGGTATGACGTTGGACAATTGTGGCTTCTATTTAGTGCACTTATTTTATTTGTTTGTTTATTATTTCAATTTATATGCTGGTGGTTTACAACATATAAACCCAATAATTTTTAAACATAGAAACATAGAAGATTGACGGCAGAAAAAGACCTCCTGGTCCATGTAGTCTGCCCTTATACTATTTCCTGTAGTTTGTCTTAGGATGGATCTAGGTTTATCCCAGGCAGGTTTACATTCAGTTCCTGTGGATTTACCAACCACGTCTGCTGGAAGTTTGTTCCAAGCATCTACTACTCTTTCAGTCAAATAATATTTTCTCACGTTGCTTCTGATCTTTCCCCCAACTAACCTCAGATTGTGTCCCCTTGTTCTTGGGTTCACTTTCCTATTGAAAACACTTCCCTCCTGGACCTTATTTAACCCTTTGAAATGGTTTTATAGCAGACGTCTTAGGACCCAACTAGGGAACATCATCAGTGTTAAAAGGGAGTTGCTCTCCCTTAATGTACAAGGGGTTTGCCCTGCTAATGCTGGTGTGAATGTGTTTTTTTAAGAATAGAATAGGATAATTTTATTGGCCAAGAGTGATTGGACACACAAGGAATTTGTCTTTGGTGCAGATGCTCTCAGTGTACATAAAAGAAAAAGAGATATTTGTGAAGAATCATGTGGTACAACACAATGATTGTCATAGGGTGTCAAATAAGCAATGAAGAAACAATCAATATTAATAAAAATCTTAGGATACAAGCAACAAGTTACAGTCACACAGTCCTAAGTGGGAGGGAAAGGGTGATAGGAATGATAAGAAAAAACTAGTAGAAATAGAAGTGCAGACTTAGTAAAAAGTCTGACAGTGTTGAGGGAATTATTTGTTTAGCAGAGTGATGGCATTCAGGAAAAAACTGTCCTTGTGTCTAGTTGTCTTGGTGTGCAGTGCCCTGTAGTGACATTTTGAGAGTAGGAGTTGAAACAGTTTGTTTCCAGGATGCGAAGGGTCCATAAATATTTTCACCTCCCTCTTTTTGACTCGTGCAGTCTACAGGTTGGAAGGCAGGTTGGCAGCCATTGTTTTTTCTGCAGTTCTGATTCTCCTCTGAAGTCCGTGTCGGTCCTGTTGGGTTGCAGCACCAAACCAGACAGTTACAGAGGTGCAGATGACAGACTCAATGATTCCTCTGTAGAACTGGATCAGCAGCTCCTTGGGCAGTTTGAGCTTCCTGAGTTGGCGCAGAAAGAACATTCTTTGTTGGGCTTTTTTGATGACTTTTTTCCCCCTTGCTAGTTTCTTGATCAAGAGGACGACTTTTTTCGGGATATACTTAGCTATGAAACTTGTAACTGTGGTACTTTCTGAGCTTGGTGGTTTTCTTGCAGGCGTTTCATGTTCAAGTAACACCATCAGTGCTAGTGATGTTCGTGGTTATCGTACTGTTAACTGAGGCACTGTTGATGTTACCTAAGTAGGTCTTGAAATGTCTTTAAGAAAACCACCAAGCTCAGAGAACACCAAGGAACCAAAGATGGCTCTCCTCCTCCTCTTCCTCCTCCTCTTCCTCCTCCTCTTCCTCCTCCTCTTCCTCCTCCTCTTCCTCCTCCTCCTCTTCCTCCTCCTCTTCCTCCTCCTCTTCCTCCTCCTCTTCCTCCTCCTCCTCTTCCTCCTCCTCCTCCTCCTCTTCTCCCTCCTCCTCTCCCTCCTCCTCTCCCTCCTCCTCCTCTCCCTCCTCCTCTTCTTCCTCTTCCTCTTCCTCCTCCTCCCCTCCTCTTCCTCCTCCTCCTCTCCCTCCTCCTCTCCCTCCTCCTCTCCCTCCTCCTCCTCTTCCTCCTTCTCTTCTCCTCCTCCTCTCCCTCCTCCTCTCCCTCCTCCTCCTCTCCCTCCTCCTCCTCTCCCTCCTCCTCCTCTTCCTCCTTCTCTTCTCCTCCTCCTCTTCCTCCTCCTCTTCTTCCTCCTCTTCCTCCTCCTCCCCTCTTCCTCCTCCTCCTCTTCCTCCTCCTCCCCTCTTCCTCCTCCTGCCCTCTTCCTCTTCCTCCTCCTCTTCCTCCTCCTCCCCTCCTCCTCCTCTTCCTCCTCCTCTTCCTCTTCCTCCTCCTTCCCTCCTCTTCCTCTTCCTCCTCCTCTTCCTCTCCCTTCCAGCACTAATGGGCAACAACCAAGGTTAGAGAGTACCAAGCACCCCACCATTCTTCCATCTCCTCCTGCTCCTCGTCTTTCCCTACCTCCCAACACTGATGATAATACCTAGCTGGGTCATGAAACGTCTGCAAGAGGACCACCAAACTGAGAGAGCCCCAAAGAGCCCACTTGTGTCAAACTGTCAGCCCCCTCTTGAATTATTCCTTCAAAATGGAGAATCGCATCCTGCTACTTACCTCCCAGTGGCCGGTTAGCGCCCACAGAGTTGGCCTTCTCAGGGTCCCTTTGGCCAGACAGTGTCGGCTGGCGGGACCGCGTGGGAGGGCCTTCTCTGTGGCGGCTTTGGTTCTGTGGAACCAACTTCCCACTGAGATTCACACAATCTCCACCCTCTTGGCTTTCGGTAAAGGCAGTAAAAACAAGGCTTTTCCGGCAGGCCTGGAGCAGGTGGATGGCTCCATCTTATCTCGGCTGTATGGATGAGTGTTTTATAATTGCTATATTGTTTTATGGCTGTTGTTGAATGGATGTGTGTTTTAAATTGAGGGTTTTATCATTGTTAGTTTACTGTTGTATATGGCTATTTCTACTGTTTTATATTGCTGTTAGCCACCAGTGCACGAGGAGTTGGGTGGCATACAAGTTGCAGAAAGAAAAAGAGAGAGAGAGAGAGAGAGAGAGACAGAAACAGAGAAAAAGAAAGAAAGAAAGAAAAGAAGGGAGGCAGGGAGAAACAGAGAAAGAGGCAGGAAAAAGAAAGAAAGAAAGACAGACAGACGGAAAGAAGGAAAGAATGGGAGACACAGAGGAGGAGGCAGGCAGAAGAAAGAAAAGAAAGAAAGAAAGGAAGAAAGGAAGAGAAGGGGAAAGGAGGTAGGGAGAGAGGAAGAAAGAAGGAAAGAAAGAAAGAAGAGAGGGAGGGAGGGAAAAACACAGAGAAGGAGGGAGTTGAAAGAAAGAAACAAAGAAAGAAAGTAAAGAAAGAAAGAAAAGCAAGAGAAGGGATGGAGGGAGAAAGAAAGAAAGAAAGGAAGAAGCAAAGAAAGAAAGAGAGAGAGAGAAAGAAAGAGAGAGAGAAAGAAAGAAAAAGAAGGGAGGGGGATGGAGGGAGGAAGGAAGAAAGAAAGCAAAAGAAAGAAGGGAGTAAGAAGAGGGAGGGAAGAAAGAAAGAAGAAAGAGAAAGAAAGAAAGAAAGAAAGAAAGAAAGAAAGAAAGAAAGGGAGAAGCAAAGAAAGAAAGAGAGAGAGAGAAAGAAAGAGAGAGAGAAAGAAAGAAAAAGAAGGGAGGGGGATGGAGGGAGGAAGGAAGAAAGAAAGCAAAAGAAAGAAGGGAGTAAGAAGAGGGAGGGAAGAAAGAAAGAAGAAAGAAAAGAAAGAAAGAAAAAAGAGAAGGGGAGGGAGGAAGAAGAAAGGAAGAAAGAAAGGAGGGAGAAACACAGAGAAGGAGGCAGTCAAAAGAAAGAAAGGGAGACACAAAGGAGGAGTCAGGCAGAATAAAGAAAAGAAAGAAAGGAAGAATGGAAGAGAAGGAGAAAGGAGGGAGGGAGAGAGGAAGAAAGGAAGAAAGAAAGAAAGAAAGAAGAGAGGGAGGGAGAAACACAGAGAAGGAGGGAGTCGAAAGAAAGAAAGAAAGTAAAGAAAGAAAGAAAAGCAAGAGAAGGGAGGGAGAAAGAAAGAAAGAAAGAAAGAAAGGAAGAAGCAAAGAAAGAAAGAGAGAGAGAAAGAAAGAGAGAGAAAGAAAAAGAAGGGAGGGGGACGGAGGGAGGAAGGAAGAAAGAAAGAAGAAGAAAGGAGGAAGAAGAGGGAGGGAAGAAAGAAAGAAGAAAGAGAAAGAAAGAAAGAAAGAAAGAAAGAAAGGGAGACACAAAGGAGGAGTCAGGCAGAAGAAAGAAAAGAAAGAAAGAAAAAAAGAGAAGGGGAGGGAGGAAGAAGGAAGGAAGGAAGAAAGAAAGGAGGGAGAAACACAGAGAAGGAGGCAGTCAAAAGAAAGAAAGAAAGAAAGGGAGACACAAAGGAGGAGTCAGGCAGAAGAAAGAAAAGAAAGAGACGGGAAAAAGAAAGAAAGAAAGAAAGAAAGAAAGGGAGACACAAAGGAGGAGTCAGGCAGAAGAAAGAAAAGAAAGAAAAAAAGAGAAGAGGGAGGGAGGAAGAAGGAAGGAAGGAAGGAAGAAAAATAAATAAATAAACGGGATAGGAATCTAGAACTCGAACAGTTCTAGGGTATTATCTATGCTTTCTTCCGTGTCGCAGCATTTAGGAGTTTATATCCATGGTGCCCTTCAGACCGTGAAGTTGACTTTTGAGCGAGCTGCTTGAGGATTCGGCTCGTAAACAACCCATCTGGCACAGGAGCCACGGAGTGAAGTCACCGGTTGGGGACCTTGTTTCGTTCGGAGGGTGGAATGTTGACTTGGATCCCAAAGGATCCCAAAGGATCCCAAAGGAGAGCTTTGAGAGAAGACGATAAAACGATTGCATCAGGTGTCTCGTGATGGCCATGTGTTTACAAAGTAGAAGAGAAGCCAAATATTTGTATTTGTATTTATTAGATTTGTATGCCGCCCCTCTCCGTAGACTCGGGGCGGCTCACAACAATAACAACACAATATATAACAAATCTAATAATCAGAAGTCATTAAAAACCCCTTATTAAAAAGAAAACATACACTCAAACATACCATACATAAACTGTATAGGCCCAAATGAGGAAGAAAAGGGTGTTTCTTTATTTATTAGTTATTAATTAAAAAAAATTATGGCTGCCCATTTCATACGCAGTGACTGTGCAGCTTAGGGCAAAAAGCCTGTAGAGATAATAACAATAATAATAATTTATTAGATTTGTATGTATAATAAGGGTTTTTAGTTGTTTTATTAATTGGATTGTTACATGCTGTTTTTATCATTGTTGTTAGTCGCCCCGAGTCTACGGGGAGGGGCGGCATACAAATCCAATAAATAATAATAAAAATAATAATAATAATGCCGCCCCTCTCCGAAGAAATGCAATGGTGAAAATTCAATGGTGAAAATGGAAATGAGATTCAATGGTGAAAAAAAAGGAAAGATCTACATTTAGGCAAGAAAAATAAAACGCACAGGTAGGGTATAGGTGGTACCTTGCTCAGCGGTAGTAACTGTGAGAGGGACCTTGGGATCCTAGTGGACAACCATTTAAATAGGAGCCAGATGTGTGCAGCAGCTGCCAAAAAAGCCAACACAGTTCTAGGCTGCATTAGCAGAGGGAACAGAATGAAGATCACGTGACGTCAACACCCTTGAAAATGTCCAAAGATACTTCACCAGAAGAGCCCTTTACTCCACCACTCGAAGAGCCTTCTCTGTGGCGGCCCCGACCCTCTGGAACCAGCTCCCCCCTGAGATTAGAACTGCCCCCACCTTCCTTGCCTTTTGTAAACTCCTTAAAACCCACCTCTGCCGTCAGGCATGGGGGAACTGAGATAACTTCCCCAGGCCGATACAGTTTATGCATGGTATGTTTGTGTGTATGTTCTTGCTTTTTAATAAGGGGTTTTTAGTTAATTTTAAATTATTAGATTTGTTGTATATTGTTTTATTGTTGTTGTGAGCCGCCCCGAGTCTGCGGAGAGGGGCGGCATACAAATCTAATTAATAATAATAATAATAATAATAATAATAATAATAATAATAATAAGAAGAAGAAGAAGAAGAAGAAGAAGAATGGAAAGGAAGGGAAGGAAAGGAAAATATCTATGGAGATTCTCAGCCATCCAAAGGTGCTTTTTCAGGAGGTCACTGGACTTCCTATGTTTTTGTTCTTTTGGGGGAAGGAAAATTATACACTGCATTTATACGAATGTGCAAAGTTTGCACCCTCTTTAAAAAATGCAAACATCCCTGAAACGGCTTCAGTTTCCGTGCTGGGAACATAAGACCAGTTTGTCATTAACTAGGTATAAAGATTTTTCAAGGGCAGCAATCCAGTTCCCACTCTCACCCCACTTGTTCTGGCGCCAGCAAGGAAAAAATGCTGTCATTTATTTTGGGGGGGAGCTGAGTGACAGCCAGAAGGGAAGAGAACTTGAAATTATAGTGGGCGTGTAGATAGTCCTTGACTTATGACCACGATTGACCCCAGCAGTGATGTTGCTAAGCGAACGTTGTTGTTATTGTTGTTGTTGTTATTACTATTATTATTATTATTATTATTAATAATAATAATAATAATTAGATTTGTATGCCGCCCCTCTCCGAAGACTCGGAGCGGCTAATGTGCAGATCAAATCCTCTTTAAGGTGGGACTAGAACTCACCGTCTCCTAATGATTGGCCTAGAGTCACCTAGCTGGCTTTGATGCCTGAGGCGGGACTAGAACTCACCGACTCCTGGTGATTGGCCCAAAGTCACCCAACTGACTAGGAAGAAATATGGCCGGAAAAAGCAGGGAGAAGCTTCTGTGGGGCCTTTCTAGGAATCTTCTGGGAGGAAACATGGCCAGAAAAAGCAGGGAGAAGCCTCCATGGGGGCCTCTCTAGGAATCTCCTGAGAGGAAACAGGGCTGGAAAAGGCGAGGAGAAGCCTCCGTAGGGCCTCTCTAGGAATCTTCTGGGAGGAAACATGGCCAGAAAAAGCAGGGAGAAGCCTTCGTGGGGCCTCTCTAGGAATCTTCTGGGAGGAAACATGGCCGGAAAAAGCAGGGAGAAGCCTCTGTGGGACCTCTCTAGGAATCTTCTGGGAGGAAACATGGCCAGAAAAAGCAGGGAGAAGCCTTCGTGGGGCCTCTCTAGGAATCTTCTGGGAGGAAACATGGCCGGAAAAAGCAGGGAGAAGCCTCTGTGGGGCCTCTCTAGGAATCTTCTGGGAGGAAACATGGCCAGAAAAAGCAGGGAGAAGCCTCCGTGGGGCCTCTCTAGGAATCTTCTGGGAGGAAACATGGCCGGAAAAAGCAGGGAGAAGCCTCTGTGGGGCCTCTCTAGGAATCTTCTGGGAGGAAACATGGGCAGAAATAGCAGGGAGAAGCCTCCGTGGGGCCTCTCTAGGAATCTCCTGGGAGGAAACAGGGCCGGAAAAGGCAGGGAGAAGGTCCCATGTGGCCTCTCTAGGAATCTCCTGGGAGGAAACAGGGCTGGAAAAGGCAGGGAGAAGCCTCTGTGGGGCCTCTCTAGGAATCTTCTGGGAGGAAACATGGCCAGAAATAGCAGGGAGAAGCCTCCGTGGGGCCTCTCTAGGAATCTCCTGGGAGGAAACAGGGCTGGAAAAGGCAGGGAGAAGCCTCTGTGGGGCCTCTCTAGGAATCTCCTGGGAGGAAACAGGGCTGGAAAAGGCAGGGAGAAGCCTCTGTGGGGCCTCTCTGTGAACCTGTAATTTTTTTCCCCCTTAAGATTATTCGTTTTGTGGGGGCGACATCAAAGGTGAGACAATGCTCCCTTTATCCTCCTGTGACACCCGACGCTTTGCAAAACCAGCTGGAGCCGAGCCCGGTTTTTTCTGCCAGGAAGCGATCAAAGAACGATGGCTTTGATGCCGAAATATCCCCCCCCCCCTTTTTTTTTTGGCGCTGGGCCATTCTCGGCTTTTGTTCCTGCTTCGGTTTAAACCGGAAGAAACCAGGAACACCGTGAAATAAAGACAAAGACACAAATACCGAGGGCTTTCTACTGTGACCTGGGCATTCCCCCCCAATTCGGTACAGGAGTCCTTGATTTACGACCTCAACTGAGATCGGAATTTCGGTTGCCGGGCAAGGCAGCTGTTCAGTGCGACACTCTCGATTTTACAACCTTAGCCCCCCCCCCCAGTTGTTAAGTGAATTCGTCTGGTTGTTAAATGAATCCAGATTCCATCATTGGTTAGAAACATAGAAGATTGACCTCCTGGTCCATCTAGTCTGCCCTTATACTGTTTCCTGTATTTTATCTTAGGATGGATCTATGTTTATCCCAGGCATGTTTACATTCAGTTCCTGTGGATTTACCAACCACGTCTGCTGGAAGTTTGTTCCAAGCCTCTACTACTCTTTCAGTCAAATAATATTTTCTCACGTTGCTTCTGATCTTTCCCCCAACTGATCTTTCCCCCAACATTTATCATTGTTGTTAGCCGCCCCGAGTCTGCGGAGAGGGGCGGCATACAAATCCAATAAATGAACGGACGAACGAACGGACGAACGAACGAACGGACGGACTGACTGACTAACTAACTAACTAACTAACTAACCTCAGACTGTGCTCCCTTGTTCTTGGGTTCACTTTCCTATTAAAAACACTTCCCTCCTGAACCTTATTTAACCCTTTCACATATTTAAATGTTTCGATCATGTCCCCCCTTTTCCTTCTGTCCTCCAGACTATACAGATTGAGTTCATGAAGTCTTTCCTGATAGGTTTTATGCTTAAGACCTTCCACCATGGAAGACCACGAGGTTTTTTTTCTTCCGTCAATCTTCTATGTTTCTATTTTTCTATGTTACTGAAAGAGTTGTAGATGCTTGGAACAAACTTCCAGCAGACGTGGTTGGTCAATCCACAGGAACTGGACTTAAACATGCCTGGGATAAACATAGATCCATCCGAAGATAAAATACAGGACATAGTATAAGGGCAGACGAGATGAACCAGGAGGTCTTTTTCTGCCGTCAATCTTCTATGTTTCTATTTTTCTATGTTACTTAAACATGCCTAGGATAAACATAGATCCATCCTAAGATAAAATACAGGACATAGTATAAGGGCAGACAAGATGGACCAGGAGGTCTTTTTTTGCTGTCAATCTTCTATGTTTCTAATTAAAAGTTCTGTTTTCTTCTGTATTTTTTCTTTTCTTGGATTTATGGATAGTTGGCCTTACTGGGGATCGGGAAGCTTAATAAATTGCACACACAATGGGTGTCGCACATTGGCAGTTGTGACGCCTATTTTAACCCACAGGGAGCTGCATCAGAGGGATTGAAAGAGCCACATGCCAGATTTCACCAAATCTGCCTTTGTACCTTTGGGGTTTTTTTCCCCCTGGTGTAAAAACCTTGCTTTTCTCCACGTTCAGTTTCACTTTATTGGGTAAGATCCATCGTTTCAAGCCGGTCAATAATCCTTTGAGATCCTGAGCTTGCCTTCTAGGGCAGTGTTTTTCAACCAGTGTGCCGCGAGACATGGCCAGGTGTGCCGCGAAGCTCAGAGAGAGAAAGAAAGCAAGAGAGAGAGCAAGAAAGCAAGAGACAGAGAGAGAAAGCAAGCAAGAAAGAAAGAGTGAGCGAGAGAGAAAGAGAACAAGAGAGAGAGAAAGAACAAGAAAAAGAAAGCAAGAGAGAGAGAGAAAGAGAGGGAGGGAAGGAGAGAGAAAGTCATAGAGGGAGGTAGGGAGAGTGAGAGGAAGAGAGCAAAAAAGAGGAAGGAAGAGAAAGAAAGAGGGATGGAGAGAGAGAGAAAGAAAGAGGAAGGGAGAGAAAGAGGGAGGGACAGAGAAATAGAGCGAAAGGGAAGAAGAGAGAGAGAGAATTTTTTTTTGTCCAAACTTTTTTTAGGGCCCCCCCCCCCCCCCTGCTCAATGTGCCCCAGGGTTTCGTAAATGTAAAAAATGTGCCGCGGCTCAAAAAAGGTTGAAAATCACTGTTCTAGGGTATCGGTGGTTCCTGCCAGTTTCATGTCATCTGCAAATTTGATGAGTTTCTTCTATTCATTCTTCTTCTAACGTCATTTTCTCTCACCTTACTCAATCTGTGGGAATTGTTGCTCGACTCGGTTTCCCCCTTTTTAGTTTTCTCAGACCTTTCCAGGACAACCTGATCTTAATCTTTCTCTACGTTTTTTCACACTTCTTGCAACAACAAGAATTAGCACTAATAATAATAACAACTAAAACACTAATAAATAAGTACATATCGGTAGTATTCATAGATACAATACTGTTTATATACATGATATGGGTACCAATAAGAGGGAAACATTAGGGCAGGGAACGGAAGGCACACTGGTGAATCCCCTCTTAGGAATCAGGAGAGGTCAACAGTGGATAGTGTAAGGGTCAAGGCTTGGAGGTTTGGTGAAGAAACTACAGAGTCAGGTAGTAAGTTCCAGGCATTAACAGGCTAAAACATATGAAGAACGGTTGCAGGAACTGGGCATGGCTAGTTTAATGAAAAGAAGGACCAGGGGAGAAATGATAGCAGTCTATCAATATATTTATTTATTTATTATTTATTTATTTATTAGATTTGTATGCCGCCCCTCTCTGCAGACTCGGATATATCTCAGGGGTTGCCCCAAAGAAGAAGTCAACTTATTCTCCAAAGCACTTGAGGGTAGAACAAGAAGCAATGGGTGGAAACTAAATAAGGAGAGAAGCAACTTAGAACTAAGGAGAAAATTCCTGACAGTCAGAACGGTTGATCAGCGGAACAGCTTGCCTCTGGAAGTTGTGAATGCTCCAGCACTGGAGATTTTTAAGCAGATGTTGGATAACCATCTGTCTGAAGTAGTGTAGGGTCTTCTGCCCAAGGGGTTAGACTAGAAGACCTCCAAGGTCCCATCCAACTTTTATTATTATAAAAATTATTTTTAATTTAATTTATTTTATTTTATTTTATTTTATCTTATTTTACAGAAACATAGAGACATAGAAGACTGACGGCAGAAAAAGACCTCATGGTCCATCTAGCCTGCCCTTATACCATTTCCTGTATTTTATCTTACAATGGATCTATGTTTATCTCAGGCATGTTTAAATTCAGTGACTGTGGATTTACCAACCACGTCTGCTGGAAGTTTGTTCCAAGGATCTACTACTCTTTCAGTGAAATAATATTTTCTCACGTTGCTTCTGATCTTTCCCCCAACTAACTTCAGATTGTTTTTATTTTATTTTTATTAATTTATTATTGTTGTTGTTGTTGTTGTTATTATTATTATTATTATTACTACAATTACAATTACAATTACAATTAACCAGTGGAACAGCTTGCCTCCAGAAATTGTGAACAGTTCAACCCTAAAGTTTTTAAGAAGATGTTGGATAAGGGGGGTTGGACTAGAAGACCTCCAAGGTCCCTTCCAACCCTGTTGTTGTTGTTATTACTATTATAAAGGCAGAATAATAGGCTCTCAACATAGGCAGGTTCTGATCTCAGGATATATATACTGTATATATATATATATTTTCCCAGGACTTACATGTTCGAATTGAACATGGATGTAAGGATAGGGGAAACTGAGGACAAGGACAAGTGTTCTGGTTTTCTGTCATTGTTAACTATTGCATAGTTGTTGGTTTCAATCAGTGTCAGTCTTAATTGTCCTTTGTGTTCCTGTGGCTTTCCCCCCAGGGGCGATACAAGCCAGTAAACTGCAATATTGTTTTCCAGACAAGAAAACCCTACAATTATCTCATTATCGGCACAAACAACTCTCCTTTCTTTCCTCTCCTTTTCTTCCTCTGCTAATGGCGGGTTTTGGAGCTTCCCAAACTCAATGGTGCATTTAAAAAGAAATAAAAATTTGCAATTCTGAGGACCCATTCAACTTCTTCACAATTATTCAAATCAGGCCTTGGGTTGGAGTGGAGTATAAATAAGGTGTAAATAAGATAAATTTAAAAAAACATATAAAGGTGTCAGCATCTCATCTGAAAAATAAACCAGAGTCGAAATCTTGGCCTCAATTCCAAGTCCCAATTTATTAACAGAACCATGTTGGATACGAAATGTAGTCAACCTGTTACTAACTTTCCCTACAGTTCTCCACCCTCATCTCCACACCCACAAGTTCATTTCGTGGACCACTCCGGTTCTCTCAGCGTCCAGGATCCTCCCCTGTACTTCCGGCTGGTGCTTAACAAAAGATGACCTTGAATCTCTGGAAAGAATTTGGTGTGGCTAGTATCTTTCCCTCTCATGCAACCACCCAATTCCATAGTACCATTCTCCGAGTCTCCGAAGAGGGGCGGCATACAAATCTAATAAATTGTTGTTGTTGTTGTTGTTGTTGTTGTTGTTGTTGTTGTTGTTGTTATTATTATTATTATTATTATTATTATTATTATTATTATTATTATTATTACTTGTATTGCAATGGTTGCAACGGTTAGGTTTGGCCAGTTTAGAGAAAAGAAGGCCCAGGGGGGGACACATTGATAGCAGTATTTCTGTATTTGAGGGGCTACCCCAAAAAAGGCTCCACCTATTCTGCAAAGCATCAGAAGGAAGAAACAACGGGTGGAAACTAATCCAGGAGAAAAGCAACCTGGAATTAAAGAGACACTTCCTAACAGTGAGGACAATTAGCCGGTGGAACTGCTTGCCACCAGAAGCTGGTATAGGATTGTGATGGATGGGAGCTCATTTTGGGCCTGCAAAGCCTCCAAGTGCACTCTAGGGCACTTGTACTCACCCCTTACTGACCTCTTAGGAATCTGGATAGGTCAACCGTGGATAATCCAAGGGTAAAGTGTTGGGGGTTTGGGGATGACACTATCGAGTCCGGTAATGAGTTCCACGCTTCGACAACTCGGTTACTGAAGCCATATTTTTTACAGTCAAGTTTGGAGCGGTTAATATTAAGTTTAAATCTGTTGTGTGCTCTTGTGCTGTTGCGGTTGAAGCCGAAGTAGTCGCCGACAGGCAGGACGTTGCAGCATATGATCTTGTGGGCCATACTTAGATCGTGTTTAAGATGGGGTGAAGCTAGAATTAGCAGAGCAAATAACTCTCCAACTTCCCTCCCCGCGGAAACAGCTGCTGAGATTAGCATCAATAAAAAGAAAAGCACTTTTTGTCTTTATTTTATTTCTTTTTAAAAAAACATCTCTTAATGGATATTTGGAAACCCAATGCCTTTGGAGAGTAGGGAGGGGCTGGTTAAATATTGACCGTTGGTTCAGTGGAGTTTTGTGGAGTAAATCCTCCCCAGGTTCAGCCAAAGAAAACGAAAGCATTCCGGATCAAAGGAGTAATAAAAAAACTTTTATTACTTTTTATTATTTGCAAAAGATTTGCTTTTGCAAATTGCATTGGATTTAGGGGCGGAAAAAACAGCCATCCGTTACGTCCAGGTTGGACACCGAGAAGGAAATCAGAGCTCAGGTTTTATTTATTTTAATTTATTTTATTTGTTTTGTCAAATATGTATCGTAGTATACAAAGATATAACAATGTCTATATACATGATACCAGTAAGAGCTTCAACCGCAACAACACAAGAGCACGCAGCAGATTCAAACTTAATACGAACCGCTCCAAACTTGACTGTAAAAAATATGATTTCAACAATCGAGTTATCGAAGCGTGGAACTCATTACCGGACTCAATTGTGTTAACCCCTAACCCCCAACATTTCTCCCTTAGACTGTCCACGATTGACCTCTCCAGGTTCCTAAGAGGCCAGTAAGGGGCGTACATAAGTGCACTGGTGTGCCTTTCGTCCCCTGTCCAATTGTCTTTCCTTTCTTTCACCTATCTTATATAATCTCTTCCTTTCATATATCCTCTCCTCTAAGTTCACTTTTACCCTTATATATATTACCACATGTCTATTTTTCTTCCTATGTATTTGTGTATTGGACAAATGAATGAATGAATAAAATAAATAAATAAATAAAATAAGAGAGAAATGTAAGGATGGAAGGCACGCTGGTGCACTTATGCACGCCCCTTACTGACCTCTTAGGAATCGGGAGGGGTCAACAGTGGAGAGTCCAGGGGTAAAGTTTTGGAGGTCAGGAGATGACACTACAGAGTCCGGTAGTGAGTTCCATGCATCAACTACTCGGTTACTAAAGCCGTATTTCCTGCAGTCGAGTTTGGAGCGGTTTACTGTACTTTGAGTTTGTATCTGTTGTGTGCTCGTGTGTTGTTGTGGTTGAAGCTGAAGTAGGAAGGACCCTGTAGCGGTTTACATAATGCCGGCTGGGGAATTCTGGGAGTTGAAGTCCAGATAGCTTCAAGTTGCCAAGGTTGGGAAACACTGGATTGTGTTATATTAATGTTTTTTAATTGACTTTAAAAAATTTAATATTAGATTTGTAATGTACTGTGTTGTGAGTCGTTTGAGTCTTCGGAGAGGGGCGGCATACAAATCTAATAAATTATTATTATTAATTTTTTTTAAAAAAAAATGCTGCCTGAATGGTATTTTTTAATATATTTTTGCTGTGACCCAATTCCCTGGGATTTTCACAGCTAAACGAGAGGCAAGACACTCCAAAAGGTGGGGGTTTGTTTTTTCCTGATCTTTGCATCTTTGTCAGCTCCTTGAATTGTCTCCCTTCCAGGCTGTTCTCTCGCTCTTTAGAAAGTGGGAGAAGTCACACCTCTCCAAATCGCCAGGTGTGACTGCTGTCCGTTTGTTTAAAGCGTCCATAAAAGTTTATTTATTTATTTATTTTGTCCAATACACAATGAGGGTTTTAGTGGGTATATATCTATATACACATAGTAAAATACATGATGAAGGTTATAGAGGAGATACTCATCGTAAAATATATCTAGGAAAGAATAGAAAAGAAGGTATAGGAATAGAACATATCAATGAAAGAATAGAAGGAGAGATATAGGAATAGAAGAAAGGTATAGGAGATATAGGAGAGCAATAGGACAGGGGACGGAAGGCACTCTAGTGCACTTGTATTCGCCCCTTACTGACCTCTTAGGAGTCTGGATAGGTCAACCCTAGATAATCTAAGGATAAAGTGTTGGGGGTTTGGGGATGACACTACGGAGTCCGGTAATGAGTTCCACGCTTCGACAACTCAGTTTCCGGTCACAATTCAATATGTCAAAGTGTTGGTTATGACCTATAAAGCCCTTCATGGCATCGGACCAGAATATCTCCGGGACCGCCTTCTGCTGCACGAATCCCAGCGACCATTTAGGTCCCACAGAGTTGGCCTTCTCCGGGTCCCGTCCACAAAACAATGTCGATTGGCGGGACCCAGGGGAAAAGCCTTCTCTGTGACGGCCCCGGCCCTCTGCAACCAGCTCCCCCCAGAGATCAGAATTGCCCCCGCCCTCCTCGCCTTTATTAAGCTCCTTAAAACCCACCTCTGCCATCAGGCATGGGGGAACTGAGATATCTTTTCCCCCTAGGCCTATACAATTTATACATGGTATGTTTGTGGGTGTGCTTGTTTGGTTTTTAATAAGGGTTTTTTAGTTATTTTAAATATTAGATTTGTTACATGCTGTTTTTATTATTGTTGTTAGCCGCCCCGAGTTTACGGCATACAAATCTAATAAATAAATAAATAAATTTGGACTTTTAAAACCCTTTGCATTAAACAGTCATTCTACAATGTTTCTCAGCGGGAACTACATGTGATGTCCTACCAGTTTCTTTAATAGAGTACAGTAGGACTGTAGAAGAATTTTATGAATTTTTAATGGATTTAAAATTTTTTAATGGATTTAATGGATTTAAGCCACCTTTGAAAACCCATGAAGTAGCGAATCCGCAAAAGATGAACCGCAAAGTAGCGAGGGATTAATGTATTGCAAGGTCTTTTACGCAGTGTGGGTTGTCTGTAAGGCCTTGTTTTTTCAGCTTGTATTTGGTGTTCTGATTCTTTGTGCCAATGCAGTTTAATGTTTCCAAATGTAAAATAATGCACTTGGGGAAAAGGAATCCTCAATCTGAGTATTGCATTGGCAGTTCTGTGTTAGCAAATACTTCAGAAGAAAAGGATTTAGGGGTCGTGATTTCTGACAGCCTCAAAATGGGTGAGCAGTGTGGTCGGGCAGTAGGAAAAGCAAGTAGGATGCTTGGCTGCATAGCTAGAGGTATAACAAGCAGGAAGAGGGAGATTGTGATCCCGCTATATAGAGCACTGGTGAGACGCTATTTGGAATAATACTGTGTTCAGTTCTGAAGACCTCACCTACAAAAAGATATTGACAAAATTGAACGGGTCCAAACACGGGCTACAAGAATGGTGGAAGGTCTTAAGCATAAAATGTATCAGGAAAGACTTCATGAACTCAATCTGTAGAGTCTGGAGGACAGAAGGAAAAGGGGGGACAGGATCGAAACATTTAAATATGTTAAAGGGTTAAATAAGGTTCAGGAGGGAAGTGTTTTTAATAGGAAAGTGAACACAAGAACAAGGGGACACAGTCTGAAGTTAGTTGGGGGAAAGATCAAAAGCAACATGAGGAAATATTATTTCACTGAAAGAGTAGTAGATCCTTGGAACAAATTTCCAGCAGACGTGGTAGATAAATCCACAGTAACTGAATTTAAACATGCCTGGGATAAACATATATCCATTGTAAGATAAAATACAGGAAATAGTCTAAGGGCAGACTAGATGGAGCCTGCGGAGAGGGGCGGCATACAAATCTAAATAATAAATAAAATAAATAAATAAATAAATAAATAGATGGACCATGAGGTCTTTTTCTACCATCAGTCTTCTATGTTTCTATGTCTACTACAGGGCTGTGTTCTTCTCTTTCTTCCAGGAGCCACTGACGTCCACCTTTCGCTATGGCCAAATTAGAGACCCTTTCCGTCCTGAGTGATGCCAGCTACCACAGCCAGGAGAGCTTCCATGCCTTCCACCCAAGAAGCGCCGACTCCACCTCGCAGAGCAGTGTGGGCAGCGTTGCTCACGAGAAAGACTTTGCCGTGAAGAACTTGGTGGTCACCAGGCCTCAAAACACCAACCAGCAGCTGGACGGGACGCGGAGTAGCTACTCCCTCTCCACGCGTCACTCTGGGGAGGAGAAGGTCTCCGGTTCCATCTACATCAACGGGGACTTGCGCAAGTGCGAGAAGGGAAAGAGCGATGCTTGTGGGAATGTGGCGGCCAACAATGAGAAGAACTTGCCTCCGCCGTTGGCCCAGTACAGAGAAGCCAATAAACCACCAAAGATATTGCCAGTCTCTGGGAAACTGGACCAGGTGGGTGTCGCTCTTCAGGTGAATTTGGGAGGGACCTCGGAGGTCTTCTAGTCCAGCCCTCAAAATGGTGCCAGTCAACAGAGAACCTAATAGGGGTGGGGAACTGTGGCCCCTTTAAGGACTTGTGCACTTTAACTCCCAGAATTCCTGAGAGGGCTGTGGAATTCTGGGAGTTGAAGTCCACAAGTCATAAAAGGGCCACAGTTCCCTCATGCTTGCTGAGGAATTCTGGGATCTGGTAGATGATATAGAGATTGATAGATTAATAGATATTAGATAGAGATAGAGAGATAGATATATGATACATGATAGAGAGAGAGAGAGAAATAGAGAGACAGATAGAAATAGATAAATAGATATTAGATAGATAGATAGATAGATAGATAGATAGATAGATAGATAGATAGATAGATAGATAGGGATGGATGGATGGATGGATGGATAGATAGATATGATAAACAGATAGAGGATAGATACAATAGATAAGATAGACAGACAGGTATGATGGATGGATGGATGGATGGATGGATGGATGGATGGATGGATGGATGGAAGATAGATGCATTAAATTGTTTTATTTGCTGTCTTCTTCTTCTTTTCCCTTCCAGAATACTGAGCCTTTAGTTAGACCTTCAGCCTTTAAACCAGTTGTTCCTAAAAACTTCCATTCCATGCAAAACCTTTGTCCGCCACAGAGCAACGGCGTCACCACCGAGAACCGAAAGACTTTAAACCACACGCACAGCAATAGTCCTGCCCCGGTCAAAAGCGGCTTGGAGAAGGCCAGCCTTAACAGGACTACCAACCCTGGAGTTGGTCTCTCCGATTCCGGCCGCAACTCTTTAACCAGCTTGCCCACGTACAGCACGGGCTACAGCCAGCACGTGGGTCCCATGAGCGCGTCCACTAGTCACATCAACCGCATCGGGACCACCTACTGCGAGAAGAACGTTGTGGGATACAACGGGATATCTACCTCAGACAGCGGCCGGTCTTCCACGAAGAGTACTTCTTCCTTCAGCCGACTCAACCATCTCAACGAAACGATGCCTTTCCACTCGCCGTCCACGGACGACATCATCCAAGACTTGGAGAACCGCCTGTGGGAGAAGGAACAGGAAGTCCTCCAGATGAGGCGGAACCTCGACAAGAGCGAGACGGCCATTTATCAAGTCTTCGAGGAGAAACAGAAAATTTGGGAGCGGGAGATGGACGAGCTGCGGCAGAACTACGCCAACAAGCTCCAGCAGGTCTCCAAGAAAGCCCAGCGGGCCCAACAAGCTCTCCAGCTCCAGATCTTTAAGGTCCAGCAGGAGAAGAAGAAGCTCCAAGATGACGTTGCTCAGCTGCTTCAACAGCGAGAGGAGCTGGAGAAGAAATTTATGGCCTTCAAAAAAGAACAGGCCGAGTTCCTTCCCAAGATTGAAGAGACCAAATGGGAGGTGAGAGTCAACCATATTATTATTATTATTATTATTATTATTATTATTATTATTATTTCAGTACAACACAGCAGAGGTTACAGAGGCCGCACATGGTGCAAACACTGGTGAGCATCAACCATCCATAGGGATATAGCCACGAAGCTTCGTGGGGGGTGGGGGTCCTCGACTTAAGACAGTTCGTTTAGTGATAACAATCCCAGTTATATCCGAGTCTCCGGAGAGGGGTACCATACAAGTTTAATAAATTATTATTATTATTATTATATTATTATTATTATTATTATTATTATTACTATTACTGTATTATTATTATTATTATTATTATTATTATTATTATTATTATTATTATTATTATTATGTCAGTACAACACAGCAAACGAGATCACTATGCTGGATTTTGTATTTTATCACCAGTCGGGCGCTTCCCAAGCACCTAGGAGTGCGTGATGTAGCGGCGAATTATGTTTGCCGATCCCAGGAAAGCGGCCTTTTGCAATTGACAGATGGAGATTTTGTCAATTCCGATGGTTTTCAAATGTCCACTGAGATCCTTTGGCCCTGCGCCCAGCGTGCCACGTACCACTGAGACCACTTTCACTGGCTTATGCCAGAGTCGTTGCAGCTCGATTTTTAGATCTTCGTATTTCACTAATTTCTCTAGCTGCTTCTCCTCAATTCTGCTGTCTCCTGGGATTGCGATGTCGATGATCCATACTTTCTTTTTCTCCACAATCAAGATGTCTGGTGTGTTATGCTTCAGAATTCGGTCAGTCTGAAGTCAGAAGTTCCGCAGTAGTTTTGCTTGCTCATTTTCGACCACTTTTTCGGGCTTATGATCCCACCAGTTCTTTGCCACTGGTAAATGGTAGTTCCGGCACAAGTTCCAGTGGATCATCTGTGCCACAGCATCATGTCTATGCTTGTAGTCAGTCTGTGCGATCTTTTTGCAGCAGCTGAGTATGTGATCGATTGTTTCATCTAATAATAATAATAATAATAATAATAATAATAATAATAATAATAATAATAATATTTGTATGCTGCCCCTCTCCGAGGACTCGGAGCGGCTTCCAACAAAATACAATATCACAAATCCAATATGTTAAAAAGCACATAAAAACCCATTATTAAAACCATACAACTCAGTCAAATCATACACAAATCTACCAGAGCCTTAGCATAGCCAGGGGTAACTCAGTTACCCATTCCTGGCGAAATAGGTGGGTTTTGAGGTGCAAAGAAGGGCAACAGGTATTATATAACATAACAGGTATGATCAAGGAAATGGAGCCCCTCCCTGATGAAACCAGGTTGCAATGCCTTGGTCTCTTCAGCCTTGCAAGACGGCGTTTAAGGGGTGACTTGATCGAAGTGTATAAAATCACGCATGGGATAGAAAAGGTGGATAGAGAAAAATTATTTTCTCTATCACACAATATAAGACGAGGGGGCCCTCCCTAAAGCTCACAGGTAAAGTGAGGACAAATCAAGGGAAATATTTCTTCACCCAGAGGGTCCCAGGTTGATGGAATTCACTTCCAGAAGAAGTCGTGACAGCTGTCAGCCTGGAGAGCTTCAAGGCAGGATTAGACAGATTCATGGATGCCGAGTGTATCGGTGGTTATTGAAATGGATGTCCATGTGCTGCCTCTATGTTGGTTGAAGCAGGCAAGGTTCCCTTGAATACTATGTTTTATTAATTTATTATTTATTAATCAGATTTGTATGCCGCCCCTCTCCGCAGACTCGGGGCGGCTCACAGCAATAATAATACAATGTAAACAAATCTAATATTTAAGTTAATTTAAAACCCCAATTTAGAAACCAATCATACATACTGACATACCATGCATAAATTTTATAAGCCTAGGGGGAGGGAAAGTATCAATTCCCCCATGCCTGACGACAGGTGGGTTTTAAGGAGCTTACGAAAGGATAGGAGAGTGGGGGCAACTCTGATATCTGGGGGGAGTTGGTTCCAAAGGGTCAGGGCCGCCACAGAGAAGGCTCTTCCCCTGGGTCCCGCCAAACGACATTGTTTAGTTGACGGGACCCGGAGAAGGCCAACTCTGTGGGACCTAACTGGTCGCTGGGATTCGTGCAGCAGAAGGCGGTCCCGGAGATATTCTGGTCTGGTGCCATGAAGGGCACCGGGGGGGTCAAGGGAAAGGGAGGGTCTTGCCTTCTCCTTCTGCTCAAGATCCACATGGACAATTGCTGGGCCACTGTGAGACACAGAATGCTGGACTCGATGGGCTTTGGCCTGATTCAGCATGGCTCTTCTTAGGTTCTTATGTTCTTATGATGAGACCGTCTCTCTCTTCCAGGTGTGCCAAAAGGCAGGCGAGATCTCCCTGCTGAAGCAACAGCTGAAGGATTCCCAGGCCGACGTGTCCCAAAAGCTGAACGAGATCGTCGGACTGCGCACCCAACTCAAAGAAGGCAAGAGCTTCCTGCGGGAGAAAGACGAACAGATCCTGACCCTGAAGGACTCCTACGGCACCAAAAGCGTCAGCCTGGACTTCTGCGAGAACGAACTGCAGCTCAAGATGGCCGAGGTCCAGATGCTGAGGGAGAAACTCGGCCAGTGCGAGCTGGAAGCCTCCAACCTGAAGCAGACCTTGGCTCACCTGGCAGGGGGACACCCCAACCACGTCCCTCCGGACCTTCCCGAGAAGCTGGCAAGGGACCCCTTGGCCTGCGAGAGCGACGAGGCCAAGATGAAACGGCAGAGCGAGGAGAACCTCAATGCCTTGAAGAGGGAAGTGGAGAGGCTGCAGGCGGAGTTGAAAGCGGAGCGCCAGCTGCGGGAACAACAGGTTTCGGACTTCGAGGAGGAGCGCTGTACGTGGCAGGAGGAGAAGGAGAAAGTCATCAAGTACCAGAAGCAGCTGCAGTTGAACTACGTGGAGATGTACCAGAAGAACCAACTCCTGGAGCACAAGGTGAACGAGATGGCCAACAAGTCCGTCGGTTTCTCCCACCCGGATGAGAAGAAAACGTGGACTCCATCCAGACTGGAAAGGATAGAATCCACAGAAATCTAACGAAAGGACCAAGGCATTTTGAATACAGTTCCTTATTATGGTGCCTGTAACCCAGCTGGAGTTCTTCCCAAGTAGAATATGTGACTTAACCAGCAGCGTATAATTTTTTGCACTTGGCCCCTCAGATATACTTTGGTGCTCTACAGATTACTTTTATGGGGTTGGGGGTCCGGGGTGGGTGGGTAGGTGGGGAGAACGCCACTGGGGTAGCTTTTATTTTCCAGGGATCAGCATAGGGGTACCTCTACTTACGAACTTAATTCGTTCCATGACCAGGTTCTTAAGTAGAAAAGTTTGTAAGAAGAAGCAATTTTTCCCATAGGAATCAATGTAAAAGCAAATAATGCGTGCAATTGGGGAAACCACAGGGAGGGTGGAGGCCCTGTTTCCTCCCAGGAGATTCCTAGAGGGGCCCCACGGAGGCTTCTCCCCGCCTTTTCCGGCCCTGTTTCCTCACAGGAAATTCCTAGAGAGGCGCCACTGAGGCTTCTCCCTGCCTTTTCCGGCCCTGTTTCCTCCCAGGAGATTAATAGAGTGGCACCACAGAGGCTTCTCTATGCCTTTTCCAGTTACAGTTTCGGAGGCTCGGGTTTGTAAGTGGAAAATGGTTCTTGAGAAGAGGCAAAAAAAATCATGAACACCCAGTTCTTATCTAGAAAGGTTTGTAAGTAGAGGCGTTCTTAGGTAGAGGTACCACTGTATTGGGTTCCTACCTGGATGGGGGGAGGGACGGCATTCCAGTAGCGAAAATGGAGCTATGGAAGGAGGAGGATGGGATGAGCAAGGAGAAGAGAGGATAAAACGAAGAGAAATTGTAGGATTCAACTACTGAGATGCTGCAGATTTTGGCCTAACGGAGGCCCGGTTGACGCAGCGATGGTGAACCTTTTCCTTCTAGCGTGCCCAAAATGGGAGTTGCCTGCTAGCGCGCACATGTGCCAGCACGCAACTCCCCCTCCCCGCACTCATGCTACGCTACGCATGTGCAAATTCTCCATTGGGCTGTTTTCCACACTCAGATTTTCCCTGACGTCTCCGACGTGCGAAAAACAGCCCAACGGGCAAACAGGAAGTTTGGAAAAACGGAAAAGGCTACGCTCAGATTTTTAGCGTTATGGGGCAGGAAGTAGGTTTCTTTCTTTATCCCACAGAAAAATGATTTTTAACCTACAATCCCTTGCAAAACCACCATCTCTTGTTCCCAAGATGTTAAGTTCTCCTGTGTATTTGGTCAACTAAGGTTTCTCTTCTCTTCTCCTCTCCTCTCCTTCCTTCTCCTCTCCTCTCCTCCCTTCTCCCTTCTCCGTTCTCTCCTTTTCTCTTCTCCTCTCCTCTCTCTTCTCTTTTCTTCCTCTCTTCTCTTAATTTTCCCTTCTCCTCTTCTCTTTCCTCTTCTTCTTCTCTTCTATCTTCTTCCCTTCCCTTCTTCATTCCTCTTCCTCCTCTCTTCTTCCTCTCCCTCTCTCCTCACTTCTCTTTCCTTCCTCCTCTCCTCTCCCCTTCCTCTTCCTCTCTTCTTCCTCTCTCCTCTTAATTTTCCCTTCTCCTCTTCTCTTTCCTCTCCTCCTCCTCTTCTATCTTCTTTTCTTCCCTTCCTTTTTTCATTCCTCTTCCTCCTCTCTTCTTCCTCTTCCGCTCTCCTCACTTCCTTTTCCTTCCTCCTCTCTTCTTCCTCTCTCCTCTCTTCTTCTCTCTTTACGTTTCCTTTCCTCTCCTTTTTTTCTTTTCTTTTTTTTTTGTGTTGAGTGACTCAAAAGATCCCGTCAGGTCTTTTCATAAACTGTGACTTGTCTTGCCTTTGGAAAGACATCAGATTTTTTTTTTTCACATAAAAAAGGCACTTTTTTGCCTGGTAAGAGAAAACAAAGAAACACACACACACAAACAAACAAATAAACACACTGTCTTAGATTTAAATTTCCATTCTTGAACTGAGCGCAGAACCTACCTATCCGAGACCAAGGCAAACCGATGAATAAATTGCCGGAAAGTAGAAAATGAAGATAGATGGAAACGCAAAAAGAATAATTTTTCTGACGAATGCTGCTAAAATTATACAGAAGCAAGTTACTTGGATGTAAATACTCCCTGTATTTGTTTATGTGATGATTAAAAGCAAAAAAAGACGTGTATAAAGAGAGGGCGGGGGGAAAAATGTCTATAATTTAACTACTACGATGTGCATTAAGAGCAGAAAAGTCCAGAAGGAAAAGTTGTGGATTATAAAAGGACATCTTACCAA
This sequence comes from Erythrolamprus reginae, assembly GCF_031021105.1. NCBI lineage: Eukaryota > Metazoa > Chordata > Lepidosauria > Squamata > Dipsadidae > Erythrolamprus > Erythrolamprus reginae. The sequence goes on from NC_091956.1 coordinate 3,709,690, forward strand.
ATTCTCCATTTTTGTGATTCGTATGGTACCAAAGTCATTCTGGGTTACTCCAGGATTACAAGAAGTTGTTGTCTTTTCTGGGATCACATGACCTCAGGATGCTACGATTCTCAAACAGCAGTCATGAGTCTTGAATTACTACCACTATGCTGCTGTGGTCATAATGAAAAATGGTCATAATGCACTACAGTGATACCTTATCTTACAAACTTAATTTGTTCCTGGACGAGGTTCTTAAGGTGAAACGTTTGTAAGACGAAACAATGTTTCCCATAGGAATCAATGGAAAAGCGATTAATGCGTGCAAGCCCAAAATTCACCCCTTTTGCCAGCTGAATCGCCCGTTTTTGTGCTGCTGGGATTTTCCCAAGGCTCCCCTCCATGGGAAACCCCACCTCCAGACTTCTGTGTTTTTGTGATGCTGCAGGGGAATCCCAGCATTGCAAAAACAAGTGCTTCATTGGCAACGGAAATCCGGTGGTGGGGTTTCCCAGCAAAGGGAGCATCGGTGAAATCACAGCATCGCAAAAACACCAAAGTCCTTGAAACCCCACCTCCGGACTTCTGTGTTTTTGCGATGCTGCAATTTCACTGAGGCTCCCCTCGCTGGGAAACTCCACCTCCGGACTTCCATTGCCAGCAAAGCGCCCGTTATTGCGCTGCTGGGATTCCCCTGCTGGGATTCCCCTGCAGCATGACAAAAACACGGAAGTCCGGAGGTGGGGTTTCCCATGGAGGGGAGCCTCAGGGGAATCCCAGCAGCGCAAAAACAGGTGCTTCGCTGGCAACAGAAGTCCAGAGGCGGGACATTCCAGTGGCGGCAGTGGGTTTGTAAGATGAAAATAGTTTGTAAGAAGAGGCAAAAAAATCTTAAACCCTGGGTTTGTATCTTGAAAAGTTTGTATGACGAGGCGTTTGTAAGACGAGGTATCACTGTATTTTTTTCCAGGGCCGCTGCAACTTTGGTTACTAATTGGACTATTGTAAGTCTAGGACAACCTGTAGTTTGAAAAGCAAGAATTGCCTTGATATTCTTTTATATCCTTATTTAAAACCTCCACCGGTTTCTCTGCTCTTATTGCGAATTTTTAAAGTCAGGCGTCCCCCGAGTCCAACCCGTTCATCCTTTATCAGATAACTCGATACACGACTGTTGATTTTTTTTTTTAAAAAAAATTTAAACGACCTTTTGTGAAGAGTTCGTTCTACTCAAAAAACAAAGGGGAAAAAATAAAAAAAAAGAGAATTAAAAATGCTAAAAAAAAATTAAAAAAATTTCTCTTACCTAGTTTTTTTGCATTCAAACTTTTGATCGACTTTGCCTTTCTGATTGTTTGCATTTAAATAAAAGAAAGTCACGGTCTTTTTTTTTTTCTTGTATAACGAAGACGACAGTTTTTAAACGGTTGCTTAATTAAACCTATGACACAGTTTTCGTCAAAACGTCGGCATTTTAGAGACGGAAACAGCCATTTGCCTTCCAAGGTTGGGTGGTTTGTTGGTTGTTGTGTTTTTTTGATAAATAGATCTATATATATAAATATATATTTAGGAATATAAATAAATATATATTTATGTATATGTAAACAAAGCTATATAGAAGTATTGTGTATATACGTTTGTAACATATATAAATATATACAGTCTATATATACATACATTATATGTGTTTTTAATCTGTCTTAATCTCCAGCTGGGCCTGAAAAGTTTTATTCCAAGAAAAGGGGAGGTCGGAAATGGAGGAAAACTTCCCTTTCCTTTAAAAAAGTAAAAGAGATGGCAACCTTTATATTCATAAAAACCAGAATACACATACGGCGAGTTCTAGTCCCGCCTTAGGCCTGAAAGCCAATGGCAGATTTTGAGCCAATCACCAGGAGATGGTGAGCTCTAGTCCCGCCTTAGGCCTGAAACCAATGGTTGATTTTGAGCCAATCACCAGGAGACAGCGAGTTCTAGTCCTGCCTTAGGCCTGAAAGCCAATGGTTGATTTTGAGCCAATCACCAGGAGGTTGTGAGTTCTAGTCCCACCTTAGGCCTGAAAGCCAATGGCTGATTCTGAGCCAATCACCAGGAGGTTGTGAGTTCTAGTCCTGCCTTAGGCCTGAAAGCCAATGGCTGATTCTGAGCCAATCACCAGGAGGTTGTGAGTTCTAGTCCCGCCTTAGGCCTCAAAGCCAATGGCTGATTCTGAGCCAATCACCAGGAGGTTGTGAGTTCTAGTCCCGCCTTAGGCCTCAAAGCCAATGGCTGATTCTGAGCCAATCACCAGGAGATGGTGAGTTCTAGTCCCACCTTAGGCCTGAAAACCAATGGCATCAGAGCGAGATTTGGCTTCTGTACATGCGCAGGACGCAAAATCTCATGAGAGGACGCAGGTGTGTGAGATTTTGGGTGATTTTTTTGCTTCCGCACATGCGCGGAAACAAGAAAAACCACCGAGTGGCCAAATACTGCTCTGGAGCCTGAGGAGAATGAAAAGCGGGCCTACTGGAAGTCGGCAACCGGGGAAAGCGGGGGAGGGAGGTGGTCATGTACCCATGTGTGGGGGCAGGACAGCACAGGAGGGTCATGCTCGCATGCACAGGGGACCGTGGTATGCAGGACGCATTCTATTAAGGGTGTGGGCCAGCGTGCTTTCAGCACCTGAGGGAAAAAAGGTTTCACTATCATTGCCTCAGGACATTCCTCTCATGGTTACTATTGTAACTGGGCCTCACAGATAATAAATATGAGGGTTGCCCAGAAAGTAATGCACCACATTTTTTTTCTTCAACTATTATTTACTGAACGCAATGAAACCTACACGCAAGAAAGTATGAAGTTTCTTCTACACTCTCTATTTTTCCACGTAATCTCCGTCCCATTCTATGGCCTTCCTCCAGCGAGACACAAGGGCGTGTACACCCTGTCGGTACCACTCCTTGTTTTGGTCACAAAACTATTTCTGCACTGTAATGGCCTCACCCTCTGTGCCCAGCGACTAACCGTACTTCTGTCGACTGCAGATTCACACAAACGATTGTGAATGTTCCCAACAGTTTCTTTCTCCGCAGTGAGAAATTCAAGGACGTCACGCTGTTTGTAACGTACATCACATACGGATGCCATTTCGAAACACTGCTGCCGCTATGCTATCTGTCTGAAGAAATGCGAAATTTACACACGCACTCCTTGACAATTCAAACAACGTATATCTAAAGTTTCACATTCGTACCATTTCTGTAGGCTGAGAAAAAAAATGGGGTGCATTGCTTTCTGGGCGACCCTCGTATTTCTATAGGCAGCTCTTTCAATCGGTTATTCAAATACAAAGAGGAAGCAGCATTAATAAGAACAGATGAGTAATCGTCTCTTCGTCGCACTTATTCTGGGAACGTGTCACAGACCAATTAAGGCTTTTGTTAAACCGCAGATTTAATTAATGAGCCTGTCATCAATTTCCACATTATTTTAGTCATGCCTCTTACAAGAGTCTTTTTTTGGGGGGGGAAATCATTGTTCTGACCCAGCCTTCACTTAGAAACAAGACTCCTTCTCTCGAAAAAAAGGTTACAGTGATTATTTTATTTATTTTGTTTATTTTATTTATTTCATTTATTTTATTTTATTTATTTTTGATTTGATTTGATTTGATTTGAATGCCGCCCCTCTCCGTAGACACGGGGCGGCTCACAGCAATAATAAACAATATATAACAAATCTAACAATTTAAGAGAAACACTGGAAAAACCCCATTATTAAAAGCAAACATACACACAAACATACCATACATAAACTCTATAGGCCCCGGGAGGAGACGTTTCAGTTCTCCCATGCCTGACGGCAGAGGTGGGTTTTAAGGAGTTTACGAAAGGCGAGGAGGGTGGGGGCAGTTCTAATCTCTGGGGGGAGCTGGTTCCAGAGGGTCGGGGCCACCACAGAGAAGGCTCTTCCCCTGGGTCCCGCCAAACGGCATTGTTTAGTTGACAGGACCCGGAGAAGGCCAACTCTGTGGGACCTAACAGGTCGCCTGGGATTCGTGCGGCAGTAGGCGGTCCCGGAGATATTCTGGTCCGGTGCCATGAAGGGCTTTATAGGTCATAACCAACACTTTGAATTGTGACCGGAAACTGATCGGCAACCAATGCAGACTGCAGAGTGTTGGTGTAACATGGGCATATTTGGGAAAGCCCATGATTGCTCTCGCAGCTGCATTCTGCACGATCTGAAGTTCCTTACCAGTATGGGCCACTCGGTGGTTTTTCTTGTTTCCGCGCATGTGCGGAAGCAATTATTATTATTATTATTATTATTATTATTATTATTATTATAATTACAATTATTATTAACAATAACAATAATAATATTTGTATGCCGCCCCTCTCCGAGGACTCGGAGCGGCTCACAACAAGAAAAGCAATACATGTACAACAAATACAAATCCAATATTTACATATTTACAAATGTTGGATGGCCCTGGCTCTATCTCTGCATCCAATGCAGACTATCCATCAGAGCCTTCCCCAGACTCCAGGTCTGGCCCACGTTCCTCCCAACCTCCTCATCGTCTGCCACCAACTTCGCTGGGCCACAACACACTGGAGACCTCACCTACAAAAAGAGATCGATAAAATTGAATGGGTCCAAAGATGGGCTACAAAAATGGTGGAAGGTCTTAAGCATCAAACTGATCAGGAAAGATTCCTTGAACTCAATCTGTATAGTCTGGAGGGCAGAAGGGAACGGAGGGACAGGATCAAAACATTTAAATAGGTTAAAGAGTTAAATAAGGTACAGGAGGGAAGTGTTTTTCATAGGAAAGTGAACCCAAGAACAAGGGGACACATTCTGAAGTTAGTTGGGGGAAAGATTAGAAGTAACATGAGAAAATATTTGACTGAAAAAGTAGTAGATGCTTGGAACAAACTTCCAGCAGACATAGTTGGTAAATCCACAGTCACTGAATTTAAACATGTCTGGGCTAAACATAGATCCATCCTAAGATAAAATACAGGAAATAGTATAAGGGCAGACTAGATGGACCATGAGGTCTTTTTCTGACCCCAATCTATGTTCCTAACACTCACCTTACTGGACAATCTGCTCTTTGTTCTATCCTGGGCTTTTCAGATTGAAATAAAAGCCTAAAACCCATGATTTAAGCTTTGAATTACACACTTTATAGGAAAAAGCAACATTTACAAGCAGAGTTTAGCCTTTGAAAATTCACAGAATAGAGTTCACCTTTGCAAAGTTATCCAATAGGCTTCAGGGGAAAGCGCCAGCATCAAGGCTAATTGCATTCCAGCAAGATAAAACAGGCAATGAGTCATAGGCTATACAATACAGATCACCACATTCTGGCAGGCAGGCAGCTTCTAGCCGATGATTGTTTTAGAGCAGAAATCAGGTATTTCAGGGAGCATTTTCTAGAACCCCGGATCTAACACAGCGTCCATGAAAACAATAATGAAGCTTCATCCAGAATTACCCAGAATTCTTCCCTTTTATACCTGCTGAGACTGATCAGCAACCCCCTACAGTTAAAACTATAACCTACTTCCTTTTACCATTTAAGTATTGTTTGTTTGTTTATTTATTAGATTTGTAATAAAGTTGTATTTATTATGTTGTCTGCTTTGTAATCGGAATCGAGCATCTAAGTGTGGCTCATTATCTCTAATGTCCCCTTCATCCTCTGACTCGGAGCAATCCCCCATTGACATATCTGCCACCTCTGGTGGTCTTTCATCTTCATCTAGGTCTATTTCTCCATCACTCTCACTCTCTCAGCTGGCAACACCACTGGCCCAGGGTACCAAGATGGGCCTGGCTCATCCTCCTTGGAACCAGTCATTACCAGAGGAACACTTGTAAATTTGTTTTAAAGAGTGATTTTTTAAAAACAAACACATTTGTAAATGATTGAACTAAAAGTCAACAGTGGTGAGACTTCCTAGACACCAGGATAACTTTCAGCTAATTTGTAGATTGTAATTTCAGGTGGTTGCTATTTTTTTTTTCCAAACATGGTGGCAGTATTTACTAAAAGAATTTCGTCCCACCGATCTAGCTATCGAAATGTAAACCTGGATTGTAAATGTGGAATGTTTGTTCTGTAGAACCCTGGGAAAAAGTGATTTGTTTGGGTTATTTATTAGCTTGGCCTTCCTCGGTTAGCCCCTCTGCCTGATAAGAACAGAAAACATTGAAAAAGTCCATTTGGGAATCATTTTTTACCATGTGCTTTGCTTTTCAAATAGAGGTCAAGTGGCATTTGCAGGAAGTTCAACAGGAAAAGCCTCCTCGATATTTCAAGTTAAGTTTACCAAGTGAATTCTCTCCCCCTTGATTTATGAATAAATCAAACTCTTTATTGATATAAACGCACATAATGAGAAGCAGGTTTTAAAAGACTCAGAGGAAGGAGGATTTTCTTTTTGGGAGCTAAATTTATTTATTTTTATTTATTTGTTCATTTTGTCCAATACACAATAATACACAATGAGGGTTATAGAGGATATAGTAGAGAAGATATATGAGATATAGGAGAGACTATAGGACAGGGGATGGAAGGCACCCTAGTGCGCTTATGCACGCCCCTTACTGACCTCTTAGGAATCTGGAGAGGTCCCCTGTCCTATAGTCTCTCCTATATTTCGTATTTCTTCTCTACTGTATCCTCTATAACCTTCATTGTGTATTATTGTGTATTGGACAAAATAAATAAATAAAATAATTTAAAAAGTAAATGCCACTGAATTCCAAAGGGCTCTCGGGCTAGGATTCCACTTCTTGTTATTTCTATAGCCAGAAAACTTAACAATACTTTAAAAAGATTAGACCGGCTAGTGAATATCGTCTGAACGAACTCGTCTAGGATTATTAGCCTCTAAGCCGATTGGATTCTTGCCCATGTTGAAAATTAGTTGCATAGCTTGCTAGAAGAATTCGCCTGTTTGAAAATATTTGTCTTAAGGCTATTTATCAAAAGCTGCGGGGAGTTTTATGACTGGATGGAATATTAAAAGATAAATAAATATTAATACTTAGTTATTTTGGATAAAGAGTCTACGGAGAGGGGCGGCATACAAATCTAATAAATAAATAAAGATGAGATATGAAAATTGAATTAAGATACCGTATGAAACTAGACTTACAATCGTGGGCCTAGAAAGCTTAGAACTAAGACGCCTTAAACATATTGCCCACATGATTATATGCTGCAATGTCTTGCCTGTCAATGACTACTTCAGCTTCAACCACAACAACACAAGAGCACATAACAGATTCAAGCTATGACTTTAGTAATCGAGTTGTTGAAGCATGGAACTCATTACTGTACTACTACCTAGGATCATTCCCTAACCCCCAACATTTTACCCTTAGATTGTCCACGGTTGACCTCTCCAGATTACTAAGAGGTCAGTAAGGGGCGTGCATAAGTGCACTAGAGTGCCTTCCGATCTCTGTCCAATAGTCTCTCCTATATCCCATATATCTTCTCTTCTATCCCTGTATCTTTCTTCTATTCTCTCATTGATTATTTTATCCTATACTCTCTCTTCTATTCTTTCTCTAATTCTATTTCCTAGAAGGTGTCTTCTATTACCTTCATTGTGTATTATTGTGTATTGGACCAAATAAATAAATAAAATAAATAAATAAAATAAATAAATATTGTTAGCCAGAAGGCAAGATAAGAATTGGTGTTAGCACAATATAATGGTATGACACAAATTTAATAAGAATTTAAACATATAAAATTTTCTAATATAGTTTATATGATATATGATAAGAAGCATTTTTTTTGTATTTCAGATATATATAGAACCTCTGGTAATTACAGGATAAATTGATACTGGATTAATTAATCTAATGTAGAAGTGAAAGTTTGCCACTTAGCGAAAATTGGAACTCCAGGACTGCAGAAGCGAGCTGCCGCGCGCCCTCTGGCGCTTGCGCAATGGCATCGCCAGCTACTTATTGTTTTCCTTGGTATGCGCGCGCAGCAGAAGAGGCCCCGCCTCTTCTCCACTTTCCGGGCCCCGGCTCTCTTTTGCCACACGGCGCCTGCGCGAGATTTCGGGCTAGGGGCGAACAGAGGGCGCTTTATGGGGCTCTTCGCCGGAAGTGCGTAGGCCACCTGACCGGAAGTGGTCCTGCGGTGGGAGAGAAGAGGAGCCGAATCGAGCGGCCGTGGCAGGAAAGGAAAAAGAAAAGGACGGGGAGGCCGCGGTGAGTGTGGGACGGGGAGGAAGGCGCGGCCCCGTGTTTTTGAAGCCAAAATTGTGAAGCGGGCCGTTTAAGGCGGATCCTCCCCCCTCCCGCCCACGTCCCTCACAGAGGGCGAAAGGTTGACGCATTCGCGGGGGAAGGGCTGGGGCGCGAAGCCCCGCCCCTCGCGCCCCTGACGTCACAGACGTGGCCTGCGTGACCCCGCCCCCGGGTTGGTCTGGAGGGCGACCCTCGTTAAGGAAAGGCTGCTCTTGCGTGGCTGTGACGTCATTCCCGGGGATCGAATTATCAGGTAGATTCCTGGGGGGTGGGGAATCTCCTGGACCCATGAATGGATTCTGGGAGGGGTCTCCCCTCCCCCTCCCCATTTCTCAGGTGCACTTGCTGTCAGCTCAGATTGATGGCGCCTGATAAGAAATAGGGATGGGTGGAGCCTCTTTGGGGGGCGGGGCAAGGGAGGGGCTTTGCTGGCTGAGGGATTCTGGGAGTTGAAGTCCAAAACCCTTAAAGTGGCCCAGGTTGGAGACATATACACCACCCCTCTAGTTTTCCCAACTACAGGTAGTCCTCGACTTACGACCACAATTGACACCCACCCACCCACCCCAGCATTTCCATTGATAAGCAGGATGTGCGTTAAGTGAGTTTCACCCACCCACCCCTTGTTAAATGAATCACTGTAGTGATTAATAGCTTTTGGAGCAGTGGGTCTCAACTAGCTATCCAATCTTGAGTCTAGACGACCTCAGTTTGCCCCACAGTTCTATAACAGTTCCAAAAGGACAGAGTAATCATTGATGGGTGAGGTCATGGTTGCTTCCGAACCTAAAATCACTCTGAAAGGATTCAAATTCGATCCCTTAATTTCTGGCAGGCTTTTAAAAATGCCTTTTGTGGTATCCTATACTTCATTGGTTCTCAACCTGGGAGTTGGGACCCCTTTGGGGGTCGAAGGACCGTTTCACAGGGGTCACCTAAGACCACGCTGAACCACAGGCTGAAGCAGAGGAAGCCACAAGGGGGATGGCAGTGGAGGTGGTTTAAAAGACATTCTAGCTTGGAGTCACATCTGGGCCTATCAAACATTTCAAGTTAAACCTTTAGATCCATATCAGGGGCATCTATGACCTTGGCAATTTTTAAGATTTGTGGACTTCAACTCCCAGAATCCCCCAGCTGAGCCACGCTGGGAATTGAAGTCCATAGGTCTTAAAAGTTGCCAAGGTTGAATAACATTGGTTTATATCTTTGGGTCATTCTTTGTCAAGTGTCCCAGGGGAAATTGAAGCCTTATTTGAAAAGAAATCATCACAAAAACAACATATATGATACGAAAAAAAACCCTGCTCTTTCTAATGGAATAAAAATGAAGACGATTGAAGGTGAAGAGCAATTTTTATACATGTGCTCTTTCTAATGAAGATGACTAAAGGCTTCTTAAAACCCACCTCTGTCGTCAGGCATGGGGGAACTGAGATATTCTTTCCCCCTAGGCTTCTACAATTCATGTATGGTATGTTTGTATGTATGTATGGTTGGTTTTAAAATAAGGGTTTTTAGCTGTTTTAGTGTTGGATTGTCGCATGTTGTTTTACCACTGTTAGCCGCCCCGAGTCTGCGGAGAGGGGCGGCATACAAATCCAATAAATAAATAAAATAAATAAGGTGATGAAACAGAGTGACGTGATGGTTTCCTTTCAAATAAGGCTGTCTACTTCAGTGATTTTCAACCTTTTTTGAGCTGCGGCACATTTTTTACATATACAAAATCGTGGGGCACATTGAGCGGGGGGGGGGAGGGGGGAGGGGGGGGCTAAAAAAGTTTGGACAAAAAAATCATCTCTCTCTTCCTCCCTTTCACTCTATTTCTCTCCCTCTTTCTCTCTCTTCCTTCCTTCCTCTCTCTCTCCATCCCTTTCTTTCTCCCTTCCTTCCTCTCTTTTTTGCTCTTTCTATCTCTCCCTCCTTCCCTGCCTTTCTTTCTCTCTCTCTTTTTTTTCTCTCTCTCTTGTTTTCTTTCTCTCTCTCTCTCTTGCTTTCTTTCTCTCTCTCTTTCTCTCTCTTGCTGAGCTTCGCAGCACACCTGACCATGTCTCGCGGCACACTAGTGTGCCTCGGCACACTGGTTGAAAAACACTGGTCTACTTAATAAAGAATAACCTCTTTGTAAGCCTGGTGAGATTACTGGAAACTAGAGATCGGACGTCAAGAAATCTTTTGTCTGTTCCATTTTTAGAGCTGGCCTGATTACATTCGCCGTAGGTTGCAGAACTCTTCCCCCAAGTAACGAGCGATTGAAATGCTTAGGTAGGTATCAGTTGCTCAAGGAAAGCCAGCAAATAACCCCAGGAATTTCCTTTTTCTTCTTGTGTCTCAGTGGGGGGGAAACCCAAACAGGTCTAGTTTCTCACAGACGGCATATATGGGTTGATGCAACTTCTCCTATCTAGCCCAGACTGCAAAAAATCAGTCTCAGAGAGCTTTTGAACCCTGGTGTGAAATGCACAAAATGTGACCAGCCATGGGGTTGATTGCAATTTTCATCCTTTCTCCTTAGGTTGTAAGGCCTGGAGACCAAAACATACGAAGAACGGTTGCAGGGTTTGGGTTTGGATAATCTAGAGAAAAGAAGGACTGGGGGAAACTTTGTTCCACAACAAACACTTAGCAAAAACTTCAGAAGAGAAGGATTTAGGGGTCGTGATTTCCGACAGTCTCAAAATGGGTGAGCAGTGTGGTTGGGCGGTAGGAAAAGCAAGTAGCATGCTTGGCTGCATAGCTAGTGGTATAACAAGCAGGAAGAAGGAGATTGTGATCCTGCTATATAGAGTGCTGGTGAGACCACATGTGGAATACTGTGTTCAGTTCTGGAGACCTCAGCTACAAAAAGATATTGACAAAATTGAACGGGTCCAAAGATGGGCTACAAAAATGGTGGAAGGTCTTAAGCATAAAACGTATCAGGAAAGACTTAATGAACTCAATCTGTATAGTCTGAAGGACAGAAGGAAAAGGGGGGACATGATCAAAACATTTAAATATGTTAAAGGGTTAAATAAGGTTCCGGGGGGAAGTGTTTTTAATAGGAAAGTGAACACAAGAACAAGGGGACACAATCTGAAGTTAGTTGGGGAAAAGATCAAAAGCAACATGAGAAAATATTATTTGACTGAAAGAGTAGTAGATCCTTGGAACAAACTTCCAGCAGACGTGGTTGGTAAATCCACAGTAACTGAATTTAAGCATGCTTGGGATAAACATATATCCATCCTAAGATAAAATACAAAAAATAGTATAAGGGCAGACTTGATGGATCATAAGGTCTTTTTCTGCCGTCAATCTTCCATGTTTCTATGGAACCTCAGTAGCTTTTCAAGACCTGTGGCCTTCAACCCCCAGAGTTTCCGTTGGCTAGTCTGGAGGCATCTATGCTTCTTTATATTGAAGAATCTAGAACAAGAGTAGGCAAAGTTGGCTCTTCTATGACTTGTGGACTTCAACTCCCAGAATTCCTGAGCCAGTCATGCTAGCTCAGGAATTCTGGGAGTTGAAGTCCCATATGTCATAGAAGAGCCAAATTTGCCTACCCCTGGTCTAGAAAATGGAATTTTTCCAGTTTTGATTGAACCAGCCAAGAAAGGTTCCTGCATTTTTCCGCATTCTTATTGTAGGGAAATAGACTCTTAGGTGCCATGCTGTGCCTTAGTGTGAGAATCGGGTGATGTTCGTTCAGAGCCGAGTCATAATAATCCATCCAGCACATCAAGGAAATGGCACAAAATTGATTGACTGACAAGCCTTGATGGGATAGCATGAGAGGCAAATTGCTGGTGGAGAAAATGGATGGATGGATGGATGGAAGGAAGGTTAATATCCATGTGTGTTTTTACATACTTGTGTGAGGGAAGAGAATGGATTCTGCATTTTTGTAAAAGTTGAGGGTGGACAGTTTTCTAGTCCTGAAGTAATTGACTTTCTTTCTGGGTGCCTTCATTCATTCATTCATTCATTCATTCATTCATTCATTCATTCTTTCTTCTTTTTTTTACGAATCTCAAGGCGGTGAATATGTTCAATACATCTTCTTCCTATTTTCATAACAAGCTAGAATAACTATTGTTAATCTGAATGTACCCTGATTGGTATACATTAAAATATTCTGTCTGTCTGTCTATCTATCTATCGTATCTATCTATCAACTACCTACCTACTTACTTGCCTACCTATCCTTTGTTTCCCCAAAAATAAGACCCTGTCTTATATTTTTTTGAACCCTAAAATAGGTGTATGGCCTCATTGTCATGCATTATTATCAGAAGATGTCTTATTTTGAGGGAAGCAGGATATATATATAGATAGATAGGAAGGTAGGTAGGTAGGTAGGTAGGTAGATAGAGAGAGAGAGAGAGATACATATTTATATATATATGTGTGTGTATGTGTGTGTTTTCGTAGGTTTTCACAGGTACAGGTATGAAGGTCTTAGCATATTCGGGTTTCTTCCCATGTAAGTTTCAGAGATTCCTGGCGACGTTTTGACGAGGTCCCATTCGTCATCTTCAGGCTGGTGCTTTTGGCCTTGTGCTAGGATGAACATGAAAATGGAATTTTTCCAATTTTGATTGAACCAGCCAAAAAAGGTACCTGCATCATTCAGCATTCTTCTTGTAGGGAAATAGACAGTGTTCATCCTAGCACAAGGCCAAAAGCACCAGCCTGAAGATGACGAGTGAGACCACATCGAAACGTCGCCAGGAATCTCTGAAATTTACATGGGAAGAAGCCCAAATATACCAAGACCTTCATTTATATATATACGTATGTATGTATGTATGTGTGTGCGTGTGTATATATATATGTGTGTGTGTGTGTGTGACATGTTTTTTTGCTGAATTTGAAAATTAAGGGAGACTAGGATAGATCTATTTCGGCATTATTTTGGCCTCATCAGCTGGCCATACCCACTGGGACTTAATTATATATATTATTAAGCATGTAAATCCAATTAATCTAATCTAATCTAATCTGATTTTTTTTTAATTATTATTATTATTATTATTATTATTATTATTATTATTATTAATTTGAAGCCCCAGGATCAAATCCCAGTAAGGGTATGGCTAGCTGATGAGGCCAGGATAAGGCCAAAATAGCGCTATCCTAGTCTCCCTTAATTTTAAAAATTCAGCAAAAACATGTGATACACACACACACACATACTGTATGTATATACATATACACACACAAACTCAACAAAATAAAGGGAACATTTAAACAACACAATATAACTCCAAGTAAATCAAAGCTCTCTGAAATCAAACTGTCCACTTAGGAATCAATTTTCACAGGCTGTTGTGCACACTCAACTTTGTACAGAACAAAGTATTCAGTGAGAATATTTCATTCATTCAGATCTAGGATGGGTTATATGAGTGCTCCCTTTATTTTTTTGGAGCAGTAAAATTTGCTGATAATTGCAAAGGAAGGGAAACACACAAACACACACACATATATATACACACACACATACATACATACATACACATGTGGGTGTGTAGGTCTTAGCATATTCGGGTCTTTTCCCATGTAAGGTGATTGTACTACGAGTCTACGGAGAGGGGCGGCATACAAATCTAATAAATAATATAATAATAATAATAATTTAAAAAAGTACAATGTGATGGTGGGGGTGCGCGCAAGCAAAGCACACTTCGGTCACGATGCGAACCAGTAGGGAAAGTAAGTGGGAACCACCACCCCTGTACTAAACGTATGTAAAAGAAGAGGGTGCAAAGCTAAGTAGAGTTGTATCTAGCTACTCATGTTAGTTTTCTTTGGCCGTAGAGCACATTGGATTCTTTGACGTTCTGGGTGGATGTAGCCTTTCAAAATAAACTCTTGATAGACAACAGAAGAAAGTGGAAGCCACTTATTCTTCATCTGCCCTTTTTTCAGTACCTGGCCCGGTATTTGCGACCATGTCTACGAGGATAATGTGCCGAAGAGTTTCAGGGCGGTCTTGTAAGACACCAGCATTTCCCAAGACGGAGACCACCAAGAGGTTCCCGCGGGAAGAAGAAGGGAGCCACACCATCCATTGGAGAGGGACAGACCCGAAACTTGCTGTTGGACTCAAGGCTTGGAAGCCGTCAGGGTACCAATTACGCTACTGTCCCTCCGTTTCCCGGGAACCCAAGCGTCTCCTTCACAAGGATGCCCTCCACGGTTTGAGACAAGGAGCTCTCCGGTATGTTTGCTCCAGAACTAGCATTCGATGCATCCACAGTCCACCCAGCGTCCTCTGTCTCCCAGGTCTTTCGAGAGCAAAGAGCATTTTTCTAGATTTGGGAAGCCGCAAAGCTTTATGCATGCAAGCTTTCCCAAGGCCTTCGTGGCTGCTGTCCTCCGTAACGAACGAGAAGGATGAGATCCATTTTAGGCCTCCCAACAGTACGGAAGTGGCCAGACAATTCCAGAAGCAAAGGCCCGGCTACCAGTCTTTGTGTTACAGCCCAGGGGAACGCCCCCAGCCCCTTTCTACCGAAGAGTATCATTTCATCCTCCAGAACGTCTCTGTGTTGAAAGAGTGCATGAAACCCAAGGACGTCGCCAACTCTTTCGTCCGGCTGAGCCATTTGCCGAGAGAAAAACACCCAGCTTTCAAATCCAGCTCCAGATTCCCGATGCTGTGTCAGGGCGTCGTTAAGAATGCCCGCCTCTTCGGGAACACGGAGCTGATCATGCTTTTGAAGGCCTTTGTCACCTTGGGCGTCCCGCCCTTCCATCCCATGTTGAAGGTCGTAGAAGCCGAATTCGTCCGACGGGTCGAGGCCCTGAGTTTGGATCAGCAACTGCTGGTCGCCGATCTGTGGCGTTGTTTGAACTACAAGGCCCCTCAGTATTTGGACGCCATGTTGGACAACGTCAACGCAAACTGGAAGGATCCCTCTTTGACGCGGTTGGTGCAGCTGGTCTACATCATCGGCGAAGGCCGGAATGCCCCTGAAGAGCTAGCAAAGAAGTTGGAGGCCTCGATCTTGAAACATTTGCCGGACCTCAATCTGGAGGAGATCGGGGTCATCTGCCTGGGCTTCTTCAAGTCGCAAAGCAATGTCTCCGAAGCCCTCTTGAGAAAAATCGGAGACAAAATTTGCGGCTCCCTGGGAGACATGAGCAATTTTGCTATCGTAAACGTTCTCAAGATTTTCCGTGGCGTTCACCTGGACCACCTGGACTTTCTAAAAGAGCTGGGGCATGTTATCCCGGCCAGAATCTCCACTCTCAGCATGCCGGGGATCATGCACATCGCGTTCGCGTACTCCTCGTTGCATTATTACGACGAAAACATCCTCAACACGATCGCGGCGGCGGTCCCCTCCCGGGCGGCGTCTTGCCGTACCAAAGACATCGCGAAACTGTTGTGGTCTTTCGGCACCTTGAACTACCAGCCTCCCAACGGAGAAGAGTTTTACGGCAGCCTGTTGGAACAGCTGGAATCGCGCTTGTTCGAATACAATAAATTCCCCGAGCATCTGATCACTTCCTTAATCGGGCTGGCTTTCGTGGAGCGTTTCCCTTACGACTTGCTCGACTACGCTTTGAGCCCCGAGTTTATCGAGTTGAGCAGAGGCTGTCAACACGACCTCTGGAAAGATTTCTTCACCCTCGACGGGACGGTAGGAATCGAATGTCCGGGCTACGCCGGCAGCCGCCTGACCGCTGAAAGCAAGCGAGGGATGGCGGAGAAAATGGAAAACTACTTCCTGAAGCAGGAATTCGATGCGGCTTGGTCCCTCCTGGAGGACACGCTCGGCGGCCGCCAGTTTGTCAAGCTGCACGCCGTCCTGCCTCACGTCCGGTCTGTGGATTTGGAAATCCGGTTAGATGCCAACCAGAAGCCGTTGCCCTTTAATTCGGAAGGTGCGGCAGTGGCCGAGGGGCGCTTGAAACTGAAAAAAACTGGCGCCTATCTCACCGACAACATCCTTGATCGGCTTTTGAAAGGGAAATCGCTCACCCAACCCGGCAACCGCGAGAAAGATCAGCGTATTCCGGAAAGGGCCGAATCTTGCGGGCTGCCAATTTGGAAGAAAATGGAATTTTCAGATGGCGGGTCTGGTTCGGAGACTCCGGCCGACGCGGAAGTGGAAGGACAGCCCTCTCCGATAAAGCAGGAGCAGCCGGAAAGTGTGAAATTAGCCCTTCAGGTCACCAACCGAAACCAGTACAGGTATCACTCGAGGGTGCTGCTGGGACTCCACGCCATGAAAAGGAGGCAGCTCCAGAAAATTGGATACATACCGGTAGAAGTGCCTTTTTGGGAGTGGTTCCCTTTACTCAAATGTAACCGTGAGGAGCAGCGGAAGTATTTGTATCAGAAAGTCTATGAACGGTAGCGCCCCAAAAAACATTCCGTTAGAATCGGATTGAAAATCCTCGTGGCGACGACTTGAGATGTTTTAGCTTTTGAGATGACGTAGGTCAAACGCGAAGAGTCACGCAACGTATCGGGACTTTTGCCCCCTTCGCTAAACCAGGCAGGGGACGGGGGCCAGCACGTGACGGGTATCTGGCCCGCGGGCCGCGCGTTTGACACCCCTCTCCCCCTGACATTGATGGAAGCCCATCTTGCGAACAACGCTTGCGTTCCCATGCTGCTTAATGTGTGATTTCATTGTCCCTTTTGCAAGGATAGGTAACATTTGAGGATGGATAAGCTTTCATCGTGTCTCTTTAAGAGTGAAAGGGTTTCACTGTCATCCCTAAAGAAATAAAATGTAACTTCTGATGCAGTTTTATTTGAATTGCGCTTCGTAACTTTGTCTCCAAGGGAGCAAGCCATCGTAATGTGTAAAAAAAAAACCAACCCAAGGAAAGCAAAGCTTTGTGAATATTCATTATATCTATCTGTCTGTCTCTGTCTCTGACTTTCTCTGTCTATCTCTGTCTATCTGTCTATTTATCCATCTCTGTATCTATCTATCTATCTATCTATCTATCTATCTATCTATCTATCTATCTATCTCTGTATCTATCTATCTCTGTATCTATCTATCTCTGTATCTATCTATCATCTGTCTATCTATCTATCTCTCTGTCTATCTCTGTATCTATCTCTGTATCTATCTATCTATCTATCTCTGTATCTATCTATCTATCTATCTCTCTGTCTGTCTGTCTGTCTCTGTATCTATCTATCGTCTGTCTGTCTATCTATCTATCTATCTATCTATCTATCTATCTATCTATATATATATATCTACATATCTGTCTCTCTGTCTATCTATCCATCTCTCTCTATCTATCTATCTATCATCTGTCTGTCTGTCTATCTATCTATCTATCTTTAACTCTATCTTATTTATCTATGTCTGTCTCTATCTCTGTCTATCTTTATCTGTCTCTACATCTCTATATTTATCTCTATCTGTTTCTCTGTCTATCTGTCTGTCTATCTATCTATCTATCTATCTATCTATCTATCTATCTATCTATCTATCTATCTATCTAACCTATCTTTATCTATTAGTATCTTTCTCCCTCTCTCTATCTCTAGATCTCTATCTCTCTATATATCTATCTACCGACATATTTACCTACCTGCCTACACAGACCAGCAATCGGTTTGCCACCGAGCGAGCACACCTCACATTAAATTTCACACATAACTCCTTGACAATCTGACAAATGGGAAATCAAAATTTGCCTGAAATTGGAGAGATGGGAGAAGAATTGCAAAATGCTTTGCCTGTCTGTGTGTGTATATGCATGAGTGAGAAAGAGAGTTGGATTTGTGAGTGGATTAATACAAGTTGATGGCAGTGTCTGTCCCACACTGATTGATCTTGGAAGCTAAGTAGGACCAGGTCTTGCAATTTGCGTATTTTTCAGAGTATAAGACGCTCATTTCCCCCCCAAAAAGGTTTTGAAGGCTTGCAGAGTATTCCTATTGGCCGAAGAGGAGAAAAAAAAACCTTTTTTTATGGGTATAATTTTATTTTTTCCCCCCCATACAAACTTTTTTAATGCATTACAAAACACCTTCTATTTGTGTTACAATAAAAACAGTATCTCATTAGTTCGTCGTGTACAATCCCAAAAATAAATTTCTAATTCCAAATTATTTAGATAATTGGTTATCCAGGTGTCAAAATTAGAGATCGAGGTTTGGGAGTTTTAACAAAAGTAAAAACCTTTTTTTAAAAACTTACCTCTTTGAAATCTTGGTGCATCTTATAGTCCGAAAAATATGGTATTTCAATGGGAGTCTCTTCAGGTTAGATTGGGGAGTCCGTAAATAGCCCAGCATTGGGAAATCATTGTGTCTTGTGCACCAAATAAATACACAAACTTACATGAAGATGGCTTTGAGATGACCACAAAGAGAATTTCACCCACTTTGACATAAATTGCATGTAGACAGTAAGTTCTTGACTGACAGCTGCAATTGAGCCCCAAATGGCTCTTTAGTTCTAGGTTGTTTTTCTTGCTTAGTTTCCAATCCGTTGCTTCTTGTCCAGCCTTCAGGTTGACCCCCACCTTATTTTGATATCCATTCAAATATTTATAGCCCCTCAAATATTGGATCCCTGGCTGTCCGGTTTCCCCTAGTCCTTTTCACAAGGTGATACATACCTGCAACCGTTCTTCCTATGTTATAGCCTCCATTGTTGACTAATCTTTGCATATATTAAATGTATTGTTTTATTTCTCTCCCCCATTTGTGAGTAGAATCCAAATTATCTTTACAGACTGAAGGCAATAGCCATTATTATTATTATTATTATTATTATTATTATTATTATTATTATTATTATTATTTATTGGATTTGTATGCCGCCCCTCTCCGGAGACTTGGGGCGGCTAACAGCAATAATAAAACAGTATGCAATAATAATCCAATACTAAAAACGATTAAAAAACCCATTAATATAAAAACCGAACACCCACACAGACATACCATGCATAAAATTGTAAAGGCCTAGGGGGAAAGAGTATCTCAATTCCCCCATGCCTGACGGCAGAGGTGGGTTTTAAGTAGCTTACGAAAGGCAAGGAGGGTGGGGGCAATTCTAATCTCTGGGCGGAGTTGGTTCCAGAGGGCTGGGGCCGCCACAGAGAAGGCTCTTCCCCTGGGTCCCGCAAAGTGGCATTGTTTAGTTGACGGGACCCGGAGAAGGCCAACTCTGTGGGACCTTATCAGTTGCTGGGTTATATACCGCTTATATACCGCTTCATGGTGCTTCGTAAGAGGTTTATACAGTTGGCCTCTTGCCCCCAGCAATCTGGGTCCTCATTTTATCCCTCTCAGAAAGATGGAAGGCTGAGTCGACCATGAGCTGGTCAGGATCGAACTTCTGTCAGTGAGCAGAATCAACCTGTAACACTGCATTCTAACTACAGGGAAGGGAAGGGAGGAAGGAACTAAAAAAGGGCAACAAGAATGATCAAGGAAATGGAGCCCCTCCCTTATGAAACCAGGTTGCAACGCCTTGGTCTCTTCCGCCTTGAAAGACGGCATTGAAGGGGGGACTTGATCGAAGTGTATAAAATCCTGCATGGGATAAAAAAGGTGGATAGAGAAAAATTATTCTCTCTATCCCACAATCCTGGGACGAGGAGGCCCTCCCTAAAGCTCATAGGTAAGAAAGTGAGGACAAATCAAGGGAAATATTTCTTCACCCAGAGGGTCCTTGGTTGATGGAATTCCCTTCCAGAAGAGGTCGTGACAGCTGTCGGCCTGGAGAGCTTCAAGGCAGGATGAGACAGATTCATGGATGCCGAGTGAATCAGTGGTTATTGAAACGGATGTCCATGTGCCGCCTCTATGTTGGTTGAGGCAGGCAGGGTTCCCTTGGGTCCCATTTGTTGGGGGTCAAGGGAAAGGGAGGGTCTTGCCTTCTCTTTCTGCTCAAGATTCCCATGGACAATTGGTGGGTCACTGTGGGACACAGAATGCTGGACTTGATGGGCTTTGGCCTGATTCAGCATGGCTCTTCTTAGGTTCTTATGTTAGGAAGGAAGGAAGGAAGGAAGGAAGGAGGAAAATGAGGGAGGGAGAGAGGAGAGCTAGGGGAAGAAGGAAGGAAGGAAGGAAGATAGCAATAACACTTAGACTTATATACCCCTTCACAGTGTTTCACACCCCTCTCTAAGCAATTTACAGGATCAGTCTCTTGCCCCCAACAATCTGGGTCTTTATTTTTCCCACCTCAGAAGGACGGAAGGCTGAGTCAACCTTGAGCTGGTCAGGATCGAACTTCCGTCAGTGAGCAGAATTAGCCTGCAATACTGCATTGTAACCACTGCGCCACCATGGCCGAATATAATTCTATTTTATTTTGAGAATGATGTCAACAGATACCTGTTTCTCTAAATTGTAATGCAGATAGTCCCCAACTTACAACAGTTTATTTAATGACCACTCAAAAGTTATGATGGCACTGTAAAAAAATGATTTATGACCCATTATTCACACCACCATTACAGTATCCCTATGGTTATGTGATCAAAATTCTTATTTATTCATTTATTCATTTATTTATTTATTAGATTTGTATGCCGCCCCTCTCCATAGACTCGGGGCAGCTAACAACAATAATAAAACAGCATATGACAAATCTAATATTAAAATAACTAAAAAACACTTATTAAAAATCAAACATACACACAAACATACCATGCATAAATTGTATAGGCCTGGGGGGGAAAGGAATATCTCAATGGGTTTTAAGGAGCTTATGAAAGGCGAGGAGGGTGGGGGCAATTCTGATCTCGTTAGGGAGCTGGTTCCAGAGGGTTGGGGCCGCCACAGAGAAGGCTCTTCCCCTGGGTCCCGTCAAACGACATTGTTTAGTCGATAGGACCTGGAGAAGGCCAACTCTGTGGGACCTAACTGGTCGCTGGAATTCGTGCGGTCCATATTCTTCATCCATATTCTTAACCTTAACTACTGGAGTGATTTACTTAACAACATTGACAAGAAAGGTTGTAAAATGGGGCAAAACTCACTTAATGGCTGCCTCATTTAACAACAGCTGTTTTGTGGTCGTAAGTCAAGGACTACCAGTACCGGGCTACAAATGGATGGTGAATTATGACTTTCTCCAGTGAAAGCACAATATAAACCGTACTGATGTTCAACGTCAGCAAGCTTTCATCACGACAATACAGGTTGTTTTCATTTTAGCCATGATATCAAAATCCTTTATGTTCGTTGCCAGGTGCCACCAGACTTTTCATATCATCCGATTGTCGTAATAGAAGAATACAATGAATTGAAGCTCAAATTGAAGATTGAAAGGAACCAGGTACCTTTGTCATACACACCCCATTATAAATTGTGAAACTTGTTCATTGGTAAAATCTGGGAGCACCAGGAAAGAGACACAAGCGAAATTCGTGAGGCAAAATTGGTATAAACTTATATTTGCTAGACCATTGATGGCAAATCTTTTTTTTTTCCTCAGGTGCCAAAAGGGTGCGCGAGCGTGCCCACACCCATAATGCAATGCACGCCCCCTCCTGCGCAATCCCCCCATTCTATCATTTGGGCCATTTTTTTGCCCTCCCCTGGATTCAGGAGGCTTTTCTGAGACCTGGGGAGGATGAAAAATGACCCAACAGGCCTACCAGAACTTCAAAAACAAACTTCCAGGAGGGAAATTGGCTGTTTATGACTTGTGGACTTCAACTCCCAGAATTCCTGAGCCAGCATGGGAGAATTCTGCAAGTCATAAAGGGGCCATCTTGAGTTGAAACCCCAGAATTTGTCCCTGCAAGGACCTACGACCATCACTTCCCTGTTCAGAATGAATAATTCATGTCAATAAATCATTTTATAGGCAGGTCTCTCAGCAGCAGGAAGGGAAAGGAAGCACTAGGGGCCCCAGCATCCTTCTGAGCACCCCAAGATTGTGCACTTGTTGGTTGTCTAAACCAGTGTTTCCCAACCAGTGCCGCGAGACATGGTCAGGTGTGCCGCCAAGAAGGAAGCTCAGCTTCTGCTCTTGCAACTTTTTGCTGAGGATGCGAAGAGCAAAAAGTTGCGAGACTGGAAGCTGAGCTTCCTTCTTCACGCCTTCCAAGTTTTCCGGCAGCTGCAGCGCCCTGCCCGGCTGGAGCTTCCCTGGTGGCGGCAGCAGGTGAGCTTTGGGGCCCGGCGGGAGGGTGCTAGCAGCAGCGGCACCGGGCAGTAGCTGCTGGGCGGCTGCTGCAAGCGATCAGCAACAGTGTACACCACGCCGCAACAGCAGCATTGTGCAGTAGCCGTGGGGCGGCGGCAGGGCGGTCAGCTGTGAGGTGGAGCTCCGGAACGGAGGCACTGACAGCGGCAGCTGGACATGTTGCTAGACGCCATACATGCTGGCACTGCGGGGCTGGCACTGGCCTGCTGGCTGGGCCGGGATGGAAGCTCCAGCCCCACGCCCAGCGCAGCGCAACGCCAGCATGTACGGCGTCTAGCAACACGTCCAGCTGCCGCCGTCGGTGCCTCCCTTCCGGAGCTTCACCTCACAGCTGACCGCCCTGCCGCCGCCCCCACGGCTACTGCACAATGCTGCTGCTGCAGCGTGGTGTACGAGAAAGAGAGAGAAAGAGAGATAGCAAAAGAAAGAGAGAGGGAAAAGAGGGGGGAGAGAGAAAGAGAGAAAGCAAGAAATAGAAAGCAAGAAAGAGAAAGACATCGAGAGAGAGAGAAAGTGAGAAAGACAGCAAGGAGAGAGAAAGGGAAACAGCAAGAGAGAGAGAAAGAGAGAAAGAGAAAGAAAGAGAAAGAGAGAGAGAGAGAGAGAAAGATAAAAGCAAGAGAGAGAGAAAGTGAGAGAAAGAGAGAAAGCAAGAAAGAGAGAAAGAGAAATAGTTCAAGAGTATACACACGCACACACACAAGGGGGTGTGTGGAGGCAGGGATGGGAAAAGAGAGGAGAGTGTCTTAGAGTGTCATTTTGTGTCATTTTGGTTGGTAGTGTGCCCAGGATTTTGTAAATGTAAAAAAATGTGCCGCAGCTCAAAAAAGGTTGAAAATCACTGGTTTAAACAGCCCTGGAGTAGCCAGGCCTTCAGTGTGACCCATGCCGAGACTCCTATTTTTTTAATTATCTGCCATTTAAAAAACCATTGTGTGTTTTCATTGTAGAACCAGATTAAAGTCCGGGAAGCCGATTTCCGTCTCCATCCTACAAATATGGTGATTAATCTCTGCCTCCCCCAGTTCAAGCCGAGAATTCACTGCAACAAGGTAAAAAAAAAGGAAAAAAAGTACCATGCAACACAATTGCACAATGCAGGTAGTCCTCAATGTACGGCCACTGTTGAGCGCTAACGTTTCTGTTGCTAGGTGAGACATTTGTTGAAACATAGAAACATAGAAGACTGACGGCAGAAAAAGACCTCCTGGTCCATCTAGTCTGCCCTTATACTATTTCCTGTATTTTATCTTAGGATGGATCTATGTTTATCCCAGGCATGTTTACATTCAGTTACTGTGGATTTACCAACCACGTCTGCTGGAAGTTTGTTCCAAGCATCTACGACTCTTTCAGTCAAATAATATTTTCTCACGTTGCTTCTGATCTTTCTGAATTCTGAATATGATTCTCTCATATAAGAACTTATGAATATGAATTGTCTCATATAAGAATATGAGCTCTCTCATATAAGAACTTATTGCTCTAAAAGGAGCGGCTTGAGTGAACCTTCGCCTCGTCCTACAACCTTTCTGGTCACATTCCCCCCCCCCCCCCCCAGCATAAAATAAAAAAAAACAATACATAGTTTCCAACACAAAATCAAGCTTATTATCAAACATATACAATTTTTTTAAATTTTTACTTTGTAATCTTTCAATGGAGGCTCTTATATCTCTTTCACAAAAAGACTGTAGAAACATATAATATCTTATATATTCAAAAACCTCTTTAAATATAGCCTTTCTCCATCTAATGTTAAAACATTACAATAACCTTTACATTAATCGCTGGTGATCAAATTCACATCTTATAGCCACTCTGAGTCCTCGGAGATCGGGCGGCTTACAAATCTAATATATTATTGTTGTTGTTGTTGTTGTTATTATTATTTGAGTCTTACAAATCTATTGAATTGTTCCAGTTATATTATAATCATTTAAGCAGAGTAGATTATATATAGAATAAATCTTCATATTGCGACAAAAAAAATCTAAAAAACCATAATCTTATATGTCTAACAAAGTAATTATTCCAATAACAAAGTATATCACATTTTATATTTATTTGTTTGTTTGTTTGTTTGTTTATTTATTTATTTGTTTATTGATTGATTGATTGATTGATTGATTGGTTGGTTGGTTGATTGATTGGATTTATATGCCGTCCCTCTCCGAAGACTCGGGATGGATTAGCTTATAACATGTAAAAAACAACAGAATGCAATAGCTAAATCCAATTAATTAAATTAAACAAACAATCTAAAATACCCAGAATACGTTAAAATCAATCATACACATTCGGATTATATAGATTATATATAAAATAAATTTGAATATTGCAACTGAAATAAAAAACTAAGTAAATTTTTAAAATATAATTTGAATATAATATATGAGTCTTCAGAGAGGGGTGGCGTACAAATCTAATTAATAAAATTAGTTTATTCCACTTTCCTATTAAAAACACTTGTCTCCTGAACCTTATTTAACCCTTAAACATTTAAATATGTCAAAGGGTTAAAGAAGGTCCAGGAGGGAAGTGTTTTTAATAGGAAAGTGAACACAAGAACAAGGGGACACAATCTGAAGTTAGTTGGGGGAAAGATCAAAAGCAACATGAGAAAATATTATTTTACTGAAAGAGTAGTAGATCCTTGGAACAAACTTCCAGCAGACATGGTTGGTCAAGATCAAAAGCAACATGAGAAAATATTATTTGACTGAAAGAGTAATAGATGCTTGGAACAAACTACTGATGTGGTTGGTAAATCCACAGTCACTGAATTTAAACATGCCTGGGATAAACATATATCCATCCTAAGATAAAATACAAAAAATAGTATAAGGGCACTTTCATGTCTTCCTTACTTTCTGACTGGGACCACTCCCCCATTGTCGCATCAGCCCCCTCTAGTGGTTCCTCAGGCTCACTCAAGTCATTTTCTCCCTCGCTCCCATCTGTCAAGCCCCCCGGTCCAGGGTACCCGGAGGGGCGTGGCTCATCCTCCCCAGAATCTGACATGACCTGAGGTGGACGAGGAGCCCTCACAACATAGCCCACAGACATTTTGTTGCTCAATTGTGGCCTTAAGTTCAGGACTGCCTGTGTTTCCCCTCCCCCTATCACTGACCATTATCCTGAAATGTAGATTTCCGCCGACGGCTACGAAGTGGAAAACCTGGTTTCCGAAGACCCCGTCAAGAGACATCGCGGTTTCCGCTGCGAATACTTCATCAAGCCGCCGGTGCACGTGACGGTTTCCTTCCCCTTCAACGTGGAAATCTGCCGGATTAACATCGATACTTCCTCCGGGTCTTGCCACAACATCACCGGCTTGGATGTTTATACCGCTACCTCGTCCGGTAAGGCTTGTTGGAATAGCCCCGAGCCCCTCTTCTCCAGCCAGCATCCCGCCTGGGACAAAGAGGCCTTTACGCTGGTAGGCAAAGCCGTCTTAAAGAATCAAAGCAAAGTGACCTTCGGCCATCGTGGCTTCCGGCCCAGGCCTCCCTTCCATCATCAAACGGATCCTCTCCTCTCCTTTCCCGGCTCGGCGTCTCTGGACTTATGGAATAAGGGCCCAACGTCCTTAAACTGCGTCTCGCACTTGAAAATCTGCATTACACACGTGGCGGGCAGCGGCCTGCCGTCCATCAAGCGAGTCGAGGTCTGGGGCCAACCGGCCAAGTCCTGCTCCCACGAAGTGGTGCACGATGTCCTCCAGGTCGCCACCAAATCCTCGCCGGACCTCTCGGAAGGTCCTCCCTTCCCCGCCGTTCCTCTGCCGATGGAGAGCGACGTCATGCCCTTCGGGCCCGCGGACCACCATGAACGGAAGCTGGTTGAGGTTCTGCAGGACATCCCGGAAGAGTTTTTGGATCCCATCACCCTGGAGATTATGACATTGCCGATGCTCCTGCCCTCCGGGAAAGTGATCGACCAAGGGACGCTGGAGAAGTGCAACCACAGCGAGGCGACTTGGGGCCGGGTGCCCAGCGATCCATTCACCGGGGTGGCGTTCAACCCGCATTCGCAGCCCCTCCCACACCCGTCGCTCAAGGCCAGGATTGACCACTTCCTCCTCCAGCATAACATCCCCGGTGTGAACCTGCTGGGCAGGAGCCGGGCTTCGGGGACGGTGGTGGCTTCGTCCCTGGCCATGTCTTCGCTCAAGCGGAAAATCGACCTCCTGGATCAGAACCAGGAAGGCGGCTCGGAGCCCGGCCATTTTTCGACGGTGGACTTTGCCGTGGCGTCCAGCTTGGGGTTCCACGCGAAGAGGGTGAAGATGGAGTGGGATTTGAATTCGTCCCAGATGGATTGCTCCACAGGTATCTTGAGCCTTCTAAACTTGCAACGGGTGGTGGTGGGGTGGAACCATCCCTTGAAAGACCCTCGGTGGCGCAGTGGTTAGAGTGCAGCACTGCAAGCTACTTCTGCACCGGCCCTTCCTTCCTTCCTTCCTTCCTTCCTTCCTTCCTTCCTTCCTTCCTTCCTTCCTTCTTTCCTTCCTTCATTCCTTCATTCCTTCCTTCCCTTCCATACCCACTGGGACCTGAACTTGCAACCTTTGCCTTGTAAGGCAGAGAATTATCCTCTAGGCTACAGTATCCAATCCCTTCAGCTCTGCACCAAGGAAGGGTTACATATTTTTTGTGTCGAATATATATATATGTCACATGTTTTTTTGCTGAATTTGAAAATTAAGGGAGACTAGGATAGATCTATTTTGGCCTTATTTTGGCCTCATCAGCTAGCCATACCCTCACTGGGACTTGAACCTGCAACCTTTGCCTTGTAAGGGTGAGAATTAACCTCTAGGCTACAGTATCCAATCCCTTCAGCTCTGCACCAGGGAAGGGTTACATATTTTTGTGTCGAATCACCCTGGTGTATTGAAGGAACATCACAGCTCCTTTTTTGCCTCTCGGCCCAACCCAGGGCCATTTATATATTATATATTAATAGACAAATGAGCAAACTAGCTTGATTTGCCAGGGAGGGTGGCATTTTGACTCTTGCACGAAGCCTCTCCCTAGATCTTTCTCCCTCTCTCCACAGAAGCGGGGACTCACGAGCAGAGACTCTCTGAAAGCTTGGACAGCGCCTTGAGCTCCGTCCTTAGCACGATGCCGTTCGCCGCGGGGGCGGCTAAAAGCGGTCAACACGGACACAGCAGCAGCAGCAGCAGCTCCAACGATCTCTGTGGAGCAGGCGGTGCTCACGGTAAAGCCAGGGGGAAAAGTTGGCCGGCTCACCCCACTTTGCCGTTCTTTCCGGAGACTCGGTTCCCCTGCTTGCCATGTATTTAAATCTTTTACCCCCACAAGGGAAAAAGGGACTAACATAATGGCTAGTTTCTCCATCCTCGATGGATTTTTATTTCTGTATTTATCAAATTTTGGGACCATGACATCACCAGTGAGTCGCTACCAGCTCCGGTTAGCTGATTCAAACCAGGAGGAAGCCACCTATTGTTAGTACCTAAAATTAAGAACTCTAAAATACGGCCATTTCCCCCAATATTTCTGTGACTCTCCTGAAAGTTTAAGGTTTCCAAATGTAAAATAATGAATGCACTTGGGGAAAAGGAATCCTCAATCTGAGTATTGCATTGGCAGTTCTGTGTTAGCAAAAACCTCAGAAGAAAAGGATTTAGGGGTAGTGATTTCTGACAGTCTCAAAATGGATGAGCTGTGTGGTCGGGCAGTAGGAAAAAGCAAGTAGGATGCTTGCCTGCATAGCTAGAGGTATAACAAGCAGGAAGAGGGAGATTGTGATCCCCTTATATAGCTGGTGAGACCACATTTGGAAGACTGTGTTCAGTTCTGGAGACTTCACCTACAAAAAGATATTGACAAAATTGAAGGGGTCCAAAGACGGGCTACAAGAATGGTGGAAGGTCTTAAGCATAAAACGTATCAGGAAAGACTTCATGAACTCAATCTGTATAGTCTGGAGGACAGAAGGAAAAGGGGGAACATGATAGAAACATTTAAATATGTTAAAGGGTTAAATAAGGTTCAGGAGTGAAGTGTTTTTAATAGGAAAGTGAACACAAGAACAAGGGGACACAATCTGAAGTTAGTTGGGGGAAAGATCAAAAGCAACATGAGAAAATATTATTTCACTGAAAGAGTAGTAGATCCTTGGAACAAACTTCCAGCAGACGTGGTAGATAAATCCACAGTAACTGAATTTAAACATGCCTGGGATAAACATCTATCCATCCTAAGATAAAATACAGAAAATAGTATAAGGGCAGACTAGATGGACCATGAGGTCTTTTTCTGCCGTCAGGCTTCTATGTTTCTATGTTTCTATGTTTCTAAAATAATTCTTTATTGGCCAAGTGATTCTTCAATCAGTTACAGGTAAACACAAGCAGGCAAGTCAGTTTCATTTCAGCAGAGTTCAGGGTAGAAGAGCACAGAGTGGAGACTGGAGCCACACCCAGCCTTAAGCTTCTCAGTTTCGATTCTCTGCGCAGACTCAGAACTAATTAGCTCCTATTGACTGACTGAGTCGCTACACCTATTCATTTTCTGACCTTGTTACCACTGGCTATTCTAACATATCTCCACTCTAGCCATCCGAAGGATGACCGCCGAGTTGAAGTTGCGCCTCCAGAGTTCCATTTTCACTTCTTTTTTTTTTGGCTTATTTTTATTTTTGCTTTTTCCGCAGATCACAACAGGAACCTCGGCCCCCAAGGATGTTCCACCTGTTCCCGAGCCTTTTCTTCCTACTTCAAAACCGAGGCCGTGTACCAGCTCCCGTGCCGGCATCTGGTCTGCCGTTCGTGCTTGGCTGACCAGCAGAAGTCCCTCTCCATCCTGTGTATGAATTGCAAAAGGCTGTTTGCCACCCACGACATTTCCAGGGTCCATTTGTGAGCGGGGGCACGAGAGAGAACGTTTGGAGTTGGCGGATTTAGCCCCGGGGAAGGGAAGGCTTCGTGGCGGTAGCCGTGAGACAGGACTGGTTCCTCTCTCTCTCTCCCCGTCTCCTCCTTCTACCGCTGAGTCGCACAACAATGACAACCCTACACGCGCTGTGCTAAAAAAACACACAAAGGAACTGGTGAAGTTGTACAGGCTAGAAGGACAGTAGCGTTTTAGACCTGGAGGAGTCAAAAGGATAATAAAGCCATATGCTTCTGTAATTTTTCCTGTCTTTCTCTTATTTATTTATTTATTTATTTATTTAGTTAGTTAGTTAGTTAGTTAGTTAGTTAGTTAGTTAGTCAGTCCAATACACAATGAGGGTTTTAGTGGGTATATATCTATATACACATAGTAAAATACGTGATGAAGGTTATAGAGGAGATACTCATAGTAAAATATATCTAAGAAAGAATAGAAAAGAAGGTATAGTAATAGAACATATCAATGAAAGAATAGAAGAAGAGATATAGGAATAGAAGAAAGGTATAGGAGATATAGGAGAGCAATAGGACAGGGGACGGAAGGCACTCTAGTGCACTTGTACTCGCCCCTTACTGACCTCTTAGGAGCCTGGATAGGTCAACCGTAGATAATCTAAGGGTAAAGTGTTGGGGGTTTGGGGGATGACACTATGGAGTCTGTTCTGTCGGGCTCTCTGGTAGAATCCTCCCAAAAATTCACAGGTACAAATTTCAGACACACACACGTTTGAAAATTCAAAACAATGTTCTTTATAATGAAAATTCACTTAAACCAAGCCCTCTTTTGGTATAGCCAAGAGCACTGGTCTCCAAACAAACTGGTAATTGGTATAAGTCCCTTATCAGTTCTGTGATACTTAGCTTGCAGCTGTGAGGCAATTCACAGTCCTTCTTTCACAAAGTGAAACACACTTTGCTCTGGTTTAGTTTCAAAGCGGGAAAAATCAGCACACAAAAGGTCAAAGTCAGTAAAGCAGTCACGAAACACAACGATCAGATAATCCTCCACAATGGCCAAACCCACAGGCTGCTCTTTATAGCAGCCTCACTAATGACCACAGCCCCACCCAACCACAGGTGGCCTCATTTTCTTTGATAATAATCTCTCAGTTGTTGCTGCCTATGCATCGCTCTCCACATGCGTGGCTGTATCATTAACTCTTGTTCTGAATCCAAGGAGAAGCGAGATAATTGATCTCCTTCTGAGCTGTCTGCCCCACTCTCCTCCTCCCTGTCACTCCTGTCTTCTTGGTCAGAGGAGCCTTCATCAGCAGATTCCACCGGGGGCAAAACAGGCCTGCAGCATGTGGATGTTTCCCCCACATCCCCAGTCCTTGGGGCAGGAGCTGGGCCAGAGCTGACCACAACACTACGTTTCTATGATCTTTTATTTACTATATTTGTACATTGCCAAATAATGCTTGGAACCCGGGCCTATGTCGGAGTTACTTCAAAACTATGTAGTACCACTGTCATCGCACCCTTTAAAGATGTTCACCCTTTCCCCCTTTCCCCCCTGTGCTAAAATAATTTTTTCTCCCGGCATCCTTGAGTTTGTTTGCGTCAACTTGTTTTTAAATTTCCCCTTTGCTTGAAAAACATTTAATTAACCTTTGTTGACTTTTTTAAAAAAAGAAGTGTTGTTGCATATTAATTTTTTTAGGGCTGCATTATGATTCAAGGCACCGTTTATCGGAGGCTGGATAATTGCCACTAATGTCATTTTATGATACAGTATTCTGAAGTCTGGCCCGATCTCCTAATGTGGTCATTCCGTCTAGAAGTGAAAACATAATTAACTTCTCTCTCTGTGTGTCATAATTCTACATTTGGCAGAGTTGAGTCAGTTTGAGAAACTGCTGAAAATATTTTAGACGAACATCATGTTATAATAATAATAATGAGTTGGAAGGGACCTTGGAGGTCTTCTAGTCCAACCCCCTGCTTAGGCAGGAAACTCTACACTACTTCAGACAAATGGTTATCTAACATCTTCTTGAAAACTTCCAGTGTCGGAGCATTTACAACTTCTGGTGGCAGGTAGTTCCACTTATCAATTGTTCTAACTGTCAGGAAATTTCTCCTTAGTTCTAAGTTGCTTCTCTGCTTGTTTTGTTTCCACCCATGGCTTCTTGTTCAATGCAGCCACCGGTTAAATTATTATTATTATTTTTTACCTGATCTAACCGAGAAATTGGATAGAATAAAAACACATATGGGTAATTTATTTATTACTTATTTAGAAATTTTATATGGGTGAGTATGAATGGATGCTGTCGTGTGACGGTGAAGGGTTATTGTTTTATTACTTATTTTTATTTCTATTATTTATTTTTATTTATTTTATATGGCATTTTTCAATCTTTCTTAAGCTCGTGCGCGCATCCCCTCGCAAGATTTTGGTGCATTTTTGTATGCGCAGAAAATCACACTGGAGATGCACGCACACAAAATAACCTAAATGAATGGTTTGTATGTATGGGATTACGACTGCATTATAATTCATGGGTTTCTTTTAATACGGGGTTTTATAGTTTTAGATTATATTCAGGAGTATTGTATTGGCAGTTCTGTGTTAGCAAAAACTTCAGAAGAAAAGGATTTAGGGCTAGTGATTTCTGACAGTCTCCAAATGGGTGAACAGTGCAGTCAGGTGGAAGGGAAAGTGAGTAGAATGCTTGGCTGCATACCTAGAGGTATCACAAGCAGGAAGAGGGAGGAGGAATGGATGTGGGCACATGCCTTTTGGCATGTGAACCAATAAAAAGTTCACCATCACTGCCCTATAATTTCTCCTCTTTTCTTTTTCGTCCCTTATTTTCGCATTATTTTAATTTTACTTTGTAGCACATATTTATTTATTCATTGGATTTATATGCCACCCGTCTCCGAGGATTCGGGGCGGCATAAGACGTGTAAAGGACAATAAAAAACATCTGAAATCCAATTTAAATTTAAAACTAACTAGTCTAAAACCCTAGTACAGTGATACCTCGTCTTACAAACTTTTTGAGATACAAACCCGGGGTTTAAGATTTTTTTGCCTCTTCTTCCAAACTATTTTCACCTTAACAACCCAAGCCGCCGCCACTGGGATGCCCCCCTCCGGACCTCCGTTGCCAGCCAAGCGCCCGTTTTTGCGCTGCTGGGATTCCCCTGAGACTCCCCTCCAGAAGTCCAGAGGTGAGGTTTCGAGGACTTCCATGTTTTTACGATGCTGCAATTTCTCTGAGGCTCCCCTCGCTGGGAAACCCCACCTCCGGACTTCCGTTGCTAGCGAAGCACCCGTTTTTGCGCTGCTGGGATTCCCCTACTGGGATTTTCCTGCAGCATCACAAAAACATGGAAGTCCGGAGGTGGGGTTTCCCATGGAGGGGAGCCTCAGGGGAATCCCAGCAGTGCAAAAACGGGCGCTTCAGCTGGCAAAAGGGGTGAGTTTTGGGTTTGCATGCATTAATCAATTTTCCATTGATTCCTATGCGAAACATTGTTTCGTCTTACAAACTTTTCACCTTACAAACCTCGTCCCGGAACCAATTAAGTTCATAAGACGAGGTATCACTGTACATTAAAAACGAATCACCCCCATTCAAACAGCAAGCATCCATTTCATTTCATCGGCCAGGGGGCAAGTAATTAATAGCCCGAAGCCTGACGGCACAAATGAGTCTTCAGACTCTTGCTGAAGGCGAGGAAGGTGGGAGCAGTGCAAATCTCCGGGGGGAGCTGATTCCAGAGGGCCGGGCCCCCCACAGAGAAGGCTCTTCCACTAGGCCCTGCCAAGCGACATTGTCTAGTTCAGTGTTTTTCATCCAGTGTGCCTCGGCACACTAGTGTGCCGTGAGACATGGTCAGGTGTGCCGCGAAGCTCAGAGAGAGAAAGAAAACAAGAGAGAGGAAGAGAGAGAGAGAGAGAAAGAAAGCAAGAGAGAAAGAAAACAAGAGAGAAGAAAACAAAAAAGAGAGAAAGAAAGCAAGAGAGAGAGAAATCAAGAGACAGCAAGAGAAAGAGAGAGAGGGAGGGAAGGTGGGAGAGAGAAAGACATGGAGGGAGGGAGGGAGAAAGAGCAAAGAGAGGAAGGAAGAGAAAGAAAGGGATGGAGAGAGAAAAAAAGAAGGGAGAGAAAGAGGGAGGGAGAGAGAAATAGAGCGAAAGGGAGGAAGGAAGAGAAAAAAAATTTGTCCAAACTTTTTAGCTGCCCCCCCCCCCTCAATGTGTCCCAGGGTTTTGTAAATGTAAAAAATGTGCCATGGCTCAAAAAAGGTTGAAAATCACTGGTCTAGTTGACGGGACCTGGAGAAGGCCAACTCTGTGGGACCTAAGTGGTCGCTGGGACTCATTTTGTTCAAATCTGTAGTACAGTACTTTGGACCAATTTCCAGAATTCTTCGACTTGGCCATGTTGGTCAAGGAATTCTGGGTGATCAAAGCCTCCACCGATTTGGGTTTCTTCCAGCGAAGTTGTTATCTTTCTGATTTGCTCCTCTGCATTCCTCGTTCTCTGTCTTCCTGCGAATTAATTCAACCGCTGCGGCCCCCTTGGAGCGTCGCTTCTCTTAAATGGAAGAGAACCTGTGGCGTTGACCGTCCTGGCCAGCTGCCAGGGTCTCCGAGGGCGAGCTTGCTGACGTCTTTATCCGTGGCCAGATTCCTTTCTGCGTATGCATGGCACATCCTCGGGTCGTTCCCTGCTGGCATCCAGCCTGCCCTGGCTTCCCTCGGGGACCTGCACCGCAGGGAGGGTTTAGCTCCTCCGTGGAAGAGAGCTGGGTGGGAGGGATGAGTGGAGGTGTAAATAACAAGAAGACAACAACCCAATGCGGAATGCAAGCCCAAGCCAACTCTGTTATTATCCCAGGCTCCAAAGTCAGGAAAAGTTCTCGAGTCCCAACTTGCTGATCAGCAATGGAGTGCCTCTCTGGAGCATCTCTGAGAATAGAATAGAGAAGAGAAGATGAGTTGAGTAGAGTAGGACAGGACATGAAAAGTGAGAAGAGAAGAGAAATAGAGAATAGAGAAAAGAATAGGAGAGAAGAGATGAGAGAAGAGAAGACAGAATAGAGAAGAGATTAGGAGAAGAGAAGAAAGAGGAGAATAGGAGAAGAGAAGATAGAATAGAGTAGAACAACAGGAGAAGAGAAGAGGAATATAGAATAGAGAACAGGAGAAGAGAGAATAGAGGAGAGGAGAGAAGATAGAATAGAGAATAGAATAGAATAGGAGAAGAAAGAAGGGAAGAGAAGATAGAATAGAACAGAACAGAAGTGAGAAGAGAAGAGGAATAGAGAATAGAGGGGAGAAGATAGAATAGAGAATAGAATAGGAGAAGAGAAGAAAGAAGGGAAGAGAAGATAGAATAGAACAGAACAGAAGTGAGAAGAGAAGAGGAATAGAGAATAGGAGAAGAGAGGAGAGAAGAGAAGTGAAGAGGAATAGAGAATAGAGGAGAGAATAGAAGAAGAGAGAATAGATGAGAAAAGAAAAGAAAAGAATATCAGAATTAGAATAGAATAGAGAATAGAATAGAAACTAGACTAGACTAAAATAGAATAGAACAGAACAGAATATCAGAATAGACTAGTTTCAAGTTTTATTGGATTTATATGCCGCCCCTCTCCGAAAACTCGGGGCGGCTAACAACAATCATAAACAATGTACAATAAAATCCCATACTAAAAGCAAATTAAAACCCCTTAATATATAAAAACCAAACATACATACAAGCATACCATATATACAGTTGTGACGGCCTAGGGGGAGAAAAAGTCTTAATTCCCCCATGCCTGGCGGCAGAGGTGGGTTTTAAGTAGCTTACAAAAGGCAAGGAGGGTGGGGGCAATTCTGATCTCTGGGGGGAGTTGGTTCCAGAGGGTCGGGGCCGCCACAGAGAAGGCTCTTCCCCTGGGTCCCGCCAAGCGGCATTGTTTAGTTGACGGGACCCGGAGAAGGCCCACTCTGTGGGGCCTAACTGGTCGCTGGGATTCTTGCAGCAGAAGGCGGTCTCTGAGGTATTCTGGTCTGGTGCCATGAAGGGCTTTATAGGTCATAACCAACACTTTGAATTGTGACCGGAAACTGATCGGCAACCAATGCAGACTGCGGAGAGAAGAGAATATCAGAATAGAATAGAATAGAATAGAATAGAGAAGAGGCTAATAACAACGACTATGGGGTCCTTGGTGCTCTTTAACTTGATCGTTTATTTGCAGACATTTCACTACCCAGCTAGGTAACATCATCAATGCTGGAAGGGACTAGGAGTGAAGAGAATGCATTTCCGAATATCCTCCAGGAAAGTCAAAGGTTCCTCGAAAGCCGAAAGCAAGCTCCAGCATCACGCCACCATTCCTGAGCCCTTGTTGCTCACGGTAGCCCCTTTAAAGAAGTTAAGTGAAGCTGGACTCTTCGGGGTCACTGTGTTTGTCCAGAACCAAAAGTAGGAGGAAAAATGGGGAAAGCCTGTCTCCGAAGCTCCTTTTGGGCTTGGCCTTGTCCTACAACAGATGGGAAGGGGCGCAGGGGAATTTTCTCGGCTGCAGCCAATGAGTCCCACCATCCTCCTGACGCTAAATCGGAGGAATTTCCATCTGGAGCTTGGCAGAAGATCTCTCCAGCTCTTTGGCTGCGAGTCAAGCGTGGAGGAGGGTTTGAAACATGACCAGGAGCCGCCACCTACCACCACCAGGCCTTCTCCCCATCGTTTTGGCCTGGCCACCAAAAAAAAAAAGAGGTTGAAGATGTCACTGTGTTTGCACAATTGCTTGGTTGACTTGTTGAATCGGGAGTTCTCCAAAGAGCTTAAAATAATGGAAGGGGAAAGTAGAGCAGAGGAGAGGAGAGGAATAGAAAATAGGAATGGAATGGAAGAGAGAGGGGAGGGGAGGGGAGGGGAGGAGAGAGGAGGGGAGGAGAGGAAAAATAGAAAAAAATAGAACATAGAATACAAGAATGGAATGGAATGGAATGGAATGGAATGAAATGCACCAGATCAGACCGGACCAGACTAGACTAGAATATGGAATGGAATAAAATGCAGACTAGAAGAGAGAAGAGAAGAGAAGAGAAAATACGGAATGGAATGGAATAGAATTAATAGAATACAATAGAGTAAAGTAGAATAGAGTAGGATAATATAGGATAGAATAGAATATGGACTGGACTGGGCTAGACTATGGAGGGGAGGGAAGGGAAGGGAAAATAAGAGGAGAAGAGAAGAGAAGAGAAAATGTATTGAAAAAGTTTGTATGGAGAAAAAAATATTAGCCGAAAAAAACAACAACAAAGATTTTGGACAGAGAAAAATCATCCTGGTTTTATGCCCGATGCCGCCAGCCAACGCCGTTCCCGTGGGCCCACCCGACTCGTCATTTTTGATGATGCCCTGATTAAAAAAAATAATTGGCCGACAATAACGGCGGCAGCTTTGGGAGAAATGAACAGCTCTCGGCACTGAATGGCTCAATTACGGGTGTCGGTCGGAGGCCGGGTTTCGGGTGGGAGGTTTGTGGAGGGAGGGGGGGGAAAGAGAGCCCCCCCACCTGTATCAATGTCGGGGGACAGCGTTACGGGGTTGCAAACAAAGTGATGCGAACGATATAAATACGCAGGAGATACAGCAGCCAGGAATCAGATAGCAGGAGCCAGAAGGCAAAACTGCAGGTGCCACTCGCTTGCCAAACTTCCGAAGATGCCTGCCGGGATCCTGTCGGTGTTTCTCTTCTGCCTTCTCACCTTGTCTTCAGCCTGCTACATCCAGAACTGTCCCCGAGGAGGAAAGAGGTCCCTGCCCGATGGAGAAATACGACAGGTAAGGCAGAAAAATGATAGGTGTTTCTATTTATCCCTTCCGTCTTCACTTTATTTATTTATTTATTTACTTACTTACTTACTTACTTACTTACTTACTTACTTACTTACTTACTTACTTACTTACTTACTTACTTACTTATTAGATTTGTATGCCGCCCCTCTCCGTAGACTCGGGGCGGCTAACGACAATAATAAAACAGCGTATAACAAATCTAATATTTAAAATAACTAAAAACCCTTATTAAAACCAAGCATACACACAAACATACCATGAATAAATTGTATAGGCCTGGGAGTGGGGGGGAAGGAATATCTCAATTCCCCCATGCCTGACAACAGAGGTGGGTTTTAAGGAGCTTACGAAAGGCGAGGAGGGTGGAGGCAATTCTGATCTCCGGGAGGAGCTGGTTCCAGAGGGTCGGGGCCGCCACAGAGAAGGCTCTTCCCCTGGGTCCCGCCAAATGGCATTGTTTAGTCGACGGGACCTGGAGAAGGCCAACTCTGTGGGACCTAACTGGTCGCTGGGATTCGTGCGGCAGAAGGCGGTCCTGGAGATATTCTGGTCCTTCCTTCTTGCTTGTCCTTTAACAAACAACAATAGAGTTGGAAGGGACCTTGGAGGTCTTCTAGTCCAACCCCCCCCAGCTTAGGCAGGAAACCCTACACTGCTTCAGACAGATAGGTATCCAATATCTGCTTTAAAACATCCAGTGTTGGGGCATTCACAACGTCTGGTGGCAAGCTGTTCCACTGGTTAATTGTTCTATTTTTATTAATATTGATTGTTTCTTCATTGCTTATTTGACCCCTATGACAACCATTAAGTGTTGTACCACATGAGTCTTGACAAATGCATCTTTTTCTTTTATGTACGCGGAGAGCATCTGCACCAAGACAAATTCCTTGTGTGTCCAATCACACTTGGCCAATAAAATATTCTTTTCTATTCTATTCTATTCTATTCTATTCTATTCTAAATGGTCAGGAAATCCTTAGTCTGGTCAGCTTCAGCACATTATTTTATCCCCTGGTTAGGACTTTAAAAAAAACGTATTTGCAGAGAGTAACAATGAAAAGGTTTGCAAGCAGCTAAGCGCTGGGAACATTGTTAGCACCTGGAAAGAAACATTTGGAGCAAGTAGAGCAATGGGAAAAAAAACCCTGCAAAGACGTTGGGCTTGGAAAACATTCTTTGCAGAGAGTAACAATGAAAGAGCTTGCAAGCCATTAAGAGCTGGGAACATCGTTAGCACCTGGTTAGGGCTGGAAAGAAACATTTGGAGCAAGCCCTTCATGGCATCGGGCCAGAATACCTTCGGGACCGCGTTCTGCCGCACGAATCCCAGCGACCGATTAGGTCCCACAGAGTTGGCCTTCTCCAGGTCCCGTCGACAAAACAATGCCGTCTGTCAGGACCCAGGGGAAGAGCCTTCTCTGTGGCGGCCCCGACCCTCTGGAATCAACTCCCCCGGGAGATGAGGACTGCCCCCATCCTCTTTGCCTTTCGTAAACTCCTAAAAACCCATCTTTGCCTCCAGGCATGGGGAAATTGATTCCCCTCGGTCGCTCCGTTTTATGTATGGTTTGTTTAAGTTGCATGAGTGTTTTTAAATCAAGGGTTTTTAACTGTTTTCCTGTTTTAATCATTGGATTTGTATTTTGTATTCCTGTTGTGAGCCGCTCCGAGTCTTCGGAGAGGGGCGGCATACAAATCTAATAGATCAATAAAATAAATAAATAAGTAGGGAATGGGGGGAAAAATCCTACAAAGAGAGTTTTGGAAAATATTCTTACAGAGAGTAACAATGAAAGAACCTGCAAGGTAAGAGCTGGGAAGATTGTTAGGGTTGGAAAAAAAAGAGTTGCATTCGGAGTATAAGTATAAGTCCCACAGAGTTGGCTTTCTCCGGGTCCCGTCGACTAAACAATGTCGTTTGGCGGGCCCCAGGGGAAGAGCCTTCTCTGTGGCGGCCCCGGCCCTCTGGAACCAACTCCCCCCGGAGATTAGAATTGCCCCCACCCTCCCTGTCTTTCATAAATTACTCAAGACTCATTTATACTGCCAGGCATGGGGGAGTTGAGATATTCCTTCCCCCTACGCCATTACAAGTTATGCATGGTATGTTTCTCTATATGTTTGGTTTTATAATAAGGGTTTTTAGTTGTTTTATTATTGGATTGTCACATGCTGTTTTTACTATTGTTGTTAGCCGCCCCGAGTCTATGGAGAGGGGCGGCATGCAAATCCAATAAATAATAATAATAATAATAATAATAATAATAATAATAATAATAATAATAATAATAATAATAATAATAATAATAATTATTATTATTATTATTATTATTATTATTATTATTATTATTATTATTATTATTATTAGAAACATAGAAACATAGAAGACTGACGGCAGAAAAAGACCTCATGGTCCATCTAGTCTGCCCTTATACTATTTCCTGTATTTTATCTTACAATGGATCTATGTTTATCCCAGGCATGTTTAAATTCAGTTACTGTGGATTTACCAACCACGTCTGCTGGAAGTTTGTTCCAAGGATCTACTACGCTTTCTACTACTCTTTTTTATTATTATTATTATTTTTATTATTATTATTATTATTATTATTATTATTATTATCATTATTATCATTATTATCATTATTATCATTATTATCATTAGACGCACCCAATTTTTACTCCAAACAATACTGTAGTTTTTCCCCAGTGATCGTTCCAGATGTTAATGGTCATTCTTTTCATTTCTCTTTCAGTGCATCCCCTGTGGTCCCGGCAACAGAGGGAACTGCTTCGGGCCCAGCATTTGCTGCGGAGAAGAACTGGGCTGCTATTTTGGGACTTCGGAGACTCTGCGCTGCCTGGAGGAGAACTTTCTCCCTTCTCCCTGCGAGGCTGGTGGGAAGCCCTGCGGTGCGGGAGGGCGATGCGCGGCCCCTGGCATTTGCTGCAATGATGGTATTTACAGGAGGGACGAACCAGAGGCAGGGGAGGGAAAATGGGGAGAGAAAGAAAGATTGCATTCGCCCTCAGCCAAATGTTATGTTGAGCGCTGCCGAAGCCTTAAAGCATTCCGTTCTGTAACCAGACAGTGGTGAGGCACAATTCCCGGCACCACCGGAAAGGGGGCACACACACGGTACGGGATTCAGGCTCAAACTCAACCTGACAAGACGGAGTGGCTGTGGGTCCATCCATTACCCTGGGGGAGGGATTATTGACCTCCTCGTAGAGGGTTCGCAACTTGGGCGTCCTCCTCGATCCACAGCTAACTTTAGAGCACCATCTTTCTGTGGCAAGGAGGGCGTTTGCCCAGGTTCGCCTGGTGCACCAGTTGCGGCCCTATTTGGACCAGGAGTCACTGCTCACAGTCACTCATGCCCTCATCACCTCGAGGTTCGACTACTGTAACGCTCTCTACATGGGGCTACCTCTGAAAAGTGTTCGGAAACTTCAGATCATGCAGAATGCGGCCACGAGAGCCATCATGGGGTTTCCTAAATATGCCCATGTATCATCAACACTCCATGGTCTGCACTGGCTGCCGATCAGTTTCAGTCACAATTCAAAGTGTTGATTATGACCTATAAAGCCCTACATGGCATCAGACCAGAATACCTTCAGGACCGCCTTCTGCGGCACGAATCCCAGTGACCGATTAGTGGGCTTTCTCCGGCTCCCGTCGACAAAGCAATGTTGTTTGGCGGGACCCAGGGGAACAGCCTTCTCTGTGGTGGCCCTGGCCCTCTGGAATCACCTCCCCCCAGAGATTAGGACTGCCCCTACCCTCCTTGCCTTCCGCAAGCTCTTGAAAACCCACCTATGTCACCAGGCTTGGGGAAATTGATATACCCCTAGCTGTCTTATTTTATGCATGGTTTGTCTGGTTGTATGACTGCTTTTTTATAATGGGTTTTTTATAACTGTTTTTAATATTAGATTTGTATTTGTATTATTTGTTGTGAGCTGCTCCGAGTCCTCGGAGAGGGGCGGCATACAAGTCTAATAAATAATAATAATAATAATAATAATAATAATAATAATAATAATAATAACAACAACAACAATAATAACAACAATGATTATGATTATTACTATTATTATTATTATTATTATTATTATTATTATTATTATTATTATTATTATTATTTCAACGTTTTCCCTACCTGTCCGGGACTGACCCACGAGGCATGATGGTCAGTCTTCAAACTCAACAGGTTTTTCTCTTCCATATCCTTTTGCAGAGAGTTGCCTCTCCGATGCTGGCTGTGGGAATGAAAACGGCGAGAGAGGACGGAAGTCTCTGGAAAGGAATTTGACCGGGTTAGATGGCTCGACCGGAGATCTCTTTCTCCGACTGATGCACCTGGCGAATAAGCAACAACAGGGAAAACCACCATTTTATTAAGGGGTTAATTTCGTGGCCTTAATGGGCTTCGAATCTGAAGCTGCCCCGATGGATCCAATGCCTGTAACCGTTTAAGAATAAAATGTAAATACTCTACCCCAAAAATGAGTTCTAAAAATGAATAAAATCTCCTTGCATCATGTCACAAATTTGTGGAAGTGTTGTTTATGAAGAGGGACACAGAACTTTCTGCAAAATAAGTAAAGGAAATTTTTTTGTAGATATGTGGGTAGTCTTTTGATTTACAACAGTCGCTAAGTGAACATTCAAATTTATTTATTTAGAAACATAGAAGATTGACGGCAGAAAAAGACTTCACGGTCCATCTAGTCTGCCCTTATACTATTTCCTGTATTTTATCTTAGAATGGATATGTGTTTATCCCAGGCTTGTTTACATTCAGTTACTGTGGATTTACCAACCACATCTGCTGGAACTTTGTTCCAAGCATTTACTCCTCTTTCAGTCAAATAATATTTTCTCATGTTGCTTCTTGTCTTTCCCCCAACTAACCTCAGATTGTGCCCCCTTGGTCTCACTAGCGCTTTATACAGCGGGATCACAATCTCCCTCTTGTGATACCTCTAGCGATGCAGCCAAGCATTCTACTTGCATTCTCTACCGCCTGACCGCACTGTTCACCCATTTATTTATTTATTATTATTATTTATTTATTAGATTTCTATGCCACCCTTCTCACAGCGACTCAGGGTGGCTTATAATATTATAAATGCAACAATATATAAAATAAATCTATATGATACATATATATATATAGATCCATATAGAGACATACCCATTCATCGAGTTCAATCATTCACAATATCAGCCGGAGACAGTCTCATCACTCACGGCCTCCACGCCCGCTGGCAGGGGTGGGTCTTCAGAGCTTTACAAAAGACCAGGAGGGAGGAGGTGGTACGCATCTCTGGAGGGAGTTCATTCCAGAGGGCTGGGGCCCCAACAGAGAAGGCTCTTCCCCTAGGTCCCGCCAGATGACACTATCTGGCCCGACGGGACCTGGAGAAGGCTGATTCTGAGGGACCTGACTGGCCGCTGGGATGCATGAGACAGAAGATGGTCCCCAAGGTAGTCTGGTCCTAAACCATGTAGGGCTTTGTAGGTCATAACCAGCACTTTGAATTGGGCCCGGAGACCAACTGGCCACCAGTGCAACTCGCGGAGTGATGTTGAAATGTGGGCAGACCTTGGTAGCCCCACTATAGCTCGCGCGGCTGCATTTTGCACAATTTGTAGTCTCCGAATAGTCTCCAAAGGCCGCCCCATGTAGAGAGTATTGCAGTAGTTGAACCTCGAGGTGATAAGGGCGTGAGTGACTGTGAGAAGTGACTCCCTGTCCAGATAGGGCTGTAACTGGCACACAAGGTGTACCCATGCCAGCGCCCCCCTCGCCACAGCTGAGAGATGGCCTTCTAAACTCAGCTGTGGATCGAGGAGGACGCCCAAGTTGCGGACCCCCTCCAAGGGGGTAAAAGACTCCTGCCCCCCCCCCACGGACAGCTGGAATTGTCCCTGGGAGGCCAAACCCACAGCCACTCCGTCTTGTCAAGGTTGAGTCTGAGACTATTATTGAGTCTGAACCTATAATTATAAATTTACAACAGATTATTATTATTATTATTATTATTATTATTATTATTATTATTATTTATTGGATTTGTATGCCGCCCCTCTCCGCAGACTCGGGGCGGCTAACAGCAATAAAACATTATATAACAAAATCCAATACTAAAAACAGTTAAAAACCCATTATATAAAAACCAATCATACATACAGACATACCATGCATAAAATTGTAAAGGCGTAGGGGGAAAGTGTATCTCAGTTCCCCCATGCCTGGCGGCAGAGGTGGGTTTTAAGCAGCTTTCGAAAGGCAAGGAGGGTGGAGGCAATTCTAATCTCTGGGGGGAGTTGGTTCCAGAGGGCCGGGGCCGCCACAGAGAAGGCTCTTCCTCTGGGTCCCGCCAAGCAACATTGTTTGGTTGACGGGACCCGGAGAAGACCCACTCTGTGGGACCTAACTGGTCCCACAGAGTACTTACTCATCCAGTACTTACGACCCTGTACCAAAGTTCTGTCAGGATCACATTTTGAGTGCTTGGCAATCGAATTCACGTTTCTGTAGTCATGTGACCCCAATTTATGAGATCAGGACCTTGGAGGTCTTCTAGTCCAACCCCTTGCTCAAGCAGGAGCACCTATACCCGTGATGGCGAACCTATGGCACGCATGCCACAGGTAGCACACAGAGCCATATCAGAGGGCATGCGAGACTTTGCCATTATGTACTAGATAAAACAAGCAAATAAATAAATTTGTATACAGCAAAGTTTGGTTTTCAGTCTGATTTCCCCCGTGTTTGGTGCCCTTGAGTTGAATTTTGAAGGTGCTGGGAAGAAATTTAAATTGCTGCAAATGTGATCTGAATCGAAGATTTTCCTTTTTTTTTAAAAAAACAACAACATTAGAAATAATAATATTCATATACATGATGCAAGTAAAAAACATAAAGAGACATTAGGACAGGGGACGGAAGGCATGCTGGTGCACTTATGCACACCCCTTATTGACCTCTTAGGAATCGGGAGAGGTCAACAGTGGACAGTCTAAGGGTAAAATTTGGGGGGTTATGTATTAAAAAAAAATACATAGAAAAATATATATGTAGAAATTCATATATAATAATATAATGTGATATTGTATGATATGATATTATTTATTTATTATTTATTTATTTATTGGATTTGTATGCCGGCCCTCTCCGCAGACTCGGGGCGGCTAACAACAGTGGTAAAACAACATGAACAATCCAATTAATAAAAACAACTAAAAAACCCTTATTGTAAAAAAACCCAAACATACACACAAACATACCATGCATAACTTGTAATAGCCTAGGGGGA
Source organism: Erythrolamprus reginae (assembly GCF_031021105.1). Classification (NCBI taxonomy): domain Eukaryota; kingdom Metazoa; phylum Chordata; class Lepidosauria; order Squamata; family Dipsadidae; genus Erythrolamprus; species Erythrolamprus reginae. Next base: position 3,754,185 of record NC_091956.1, read on the forward strand.
AAGGATAACTTAACTCCCCCATGCCTGGCGACATAGGTGGGTTTTAAGTAATTTGCGAAAGACAAGGAGGGTGGGGGCCGTTCTAATCTCTGGGGGGAGTTGGTTCCAGAGGGCCGGGGCCGCCACAGAGAAGGCTCTTCCCCTGGGGCCCGCCAAACGACATTGTATAATATAATATAATGTGATGTGATGTGATGTGATGTGATGTGATATGATAAAATAAAATAAAATAAAATAAAATAAAAAATAAAATAAAATAAAATAAAATAAAATAAAATAAAATAAAATATAAAATAAAATAATAAAATAAAATAAAATAAAATAAAATAAAATAAAATAATAAAATAAAATAAAATAAAATAAAATAAAATAAAATAAAATAAAATAAAATAAAATAAAATAATAAAATAAAATAAAATAAAATAAAATAAAATAAAAATAATAAAATAAAAAAAATAATAAAATAAAATAAAATAAAATAAAATAAAATAAAATAAAATAAAATAAAATAAATAAAATAAAATAAAATAAAATAAAATAAAATAAAATAAAATAAAATAAAATAAAATAAAATAATAAAATAAAATAAAATAAAATAAAATAAAATAAAATAAAATAAAATAAAATATATACTGTATATAGAAAAATATATATGTAGAAATTCTGAATAAACCTCCTTGCCCAACAAGCCCAGTAAATAAACTCTTTTGCCCTGCAGGAAATACAGCAAGATTTGATGAAGTTAAAGAAAAAGACGAAATTATGGAGCAGGGGGAAATGGGATGGGGTACCCACCTGCTCAGTGAGTGATGCTCTGGATGAAGAATGGACGCAGGTTGGACCAAACGGCCTTTATGCACTTTGAGGGAGGAGGCGGAGCCAAGGGGAAAGGCGGAGCCAATGGGTAGGTGGAGCTTGAAGCTGCTCTGTTTCAACTCATCACTTCAAGACACTGACGAGCAAATTGCAGGCACTTGTGCCCCAGCAGTGCTCGAGCATTCTTCCACACAGGATTTGTAGCTTGTTTCCAAAGGTGCTTTTTCGAAGAGGAAACCAGGCTGGTTTTCCTTAAAGATGGCTTGCTTTTCTCCTCCAGGAAGCTACTTCAGTCCTCCTCTCGCAACAAAATTACTTGCTCCACCAGTCTTGAAATACAGTACTGCGATTAGACAATTCACAACTACGTCGCCTCCGATCTGACCTGACACTAGTTCATAAAATCATATACCAAAATTTTCCTTCCTGTTAGTGACTGCTTCACCTTCAACCGCAACAACACACGAGCACGTAATAGATTCAAACGTAACGTAAACCGCTCCAAAGCAGATTGCAGAAAATACGACTTCAGCAATAGAGTGATTGACGCCTGGAATCCATTACCTGACTCTGTGGTTTCTTCCCTAAATCTTTAACCTCAGATTGTCTACTATTGACCTCTCCCCTTTTCTAAGAGGTTTGTAAGGGGCGTGCATAAACGCACCAGTGTGCCTACCATCCCTGTGCTTTTATCATTATTTACTACTTACGTTATGCTGATACAAACTACAATCCTATACTTCGCTTCGCTTCGCTTCTATTCGCTTCTATTCGATTCGATTCCATTCCATTCTGTGTTTGTATGGCTGTTGTTTGAATGGGCTTGCCTGATTTTTAAAACAACTGGGGGATTATAGATTGTTGTTTAGTTTTTAATTAATTGGATTTAGCTACTGCATTTGTTGTTTCTTTTATATGTTGTAAACTGCCCTGAGTTCTCTGAGATGGGTGACATATAAATCGAATCAATCAATCAATCAATCAATCAATCAATCAATCAATCAACCACTAACCAACCAACCAACCAACCAACACATACATAAATACATAAATAAATCTATTTTATTCTAATTATTATTATTGTTGTTGTTGTTGTTATTATTATTATTATTATTATTATTATTAATTAGATTTGTATGTCGCCCCTTTCCAAAGACTCGGGGAGGCTAATTCTAATTCTAATTATTCTAATAATTATTCTAATTCTAGTGTCCATTCCAAGTAACTACTCGCCTGGGAAAAAAGAGACCTCTGACCCTTTTTCACACTTACGCCCATATTGATCATGGTTGCAGTGTCTGGAGGTCATGTGAACCCCTATTTATGATCCTCTATTTGTGTCACTTAACAACACTGTCAGACTTTTTACTAAATCTGCACTTCTATTTCTACTAGTTTTTCTCATCATTCCTATCATCCTTTTCATCCCACTTAGGACCGTATGACTGTAACTTGTTGCTTGTATCCTAAGACTTTTATTAATATTGATTGTTTCTTCATTGCGTATTTGACCCCTAGGACAATCATTAAGTGTTGTACCACATGATTCTTGACAAATGTATATTTTATTTTATGTACGCTGAGAGCATCTGCACCAAGACAAATTCCTTGTGTGTCCAATCACACTTGGCCAATAAAAAGAATTCTATTGTATTCTATTGTATTGTATTGTATTGTATTGTATTGTATTGTATTCTATTCTATATCCTATCCTATCCTATTCTAATTTAACAACTGCAGGGATTGACTTAACAACGTTGGCCAGAAAAATCTTAAAACAGGGCAAAACCCATATGACAACCGTCTCGCTTAGCAACAGGAATTTTAGGCCCAGCTGTTGTTGTAAGTCGAGGATCAGCTGTCACTGGACTTGAAATTGATGAAGAAAAATATGCAGTTACTTGTGTCTTCACCCCCTCCCTGCTAATGACGTCCATGACTTCTGGAGTCTCGCTCCTTGTTTTTTTCATCTCTCTTTGGAGGAAAAACGCACAGCCGCAAATTGTCTACATTTGACTGACCTCACGCATGCGACCTTGGCATATTAGATGAGACCCGTGGCATGGACAGCAATGACTTATGCTTTTTAAGAGGCACCGACAACGTGACTGGTGCCCTGCCTACGCAGACCTCTCAGCAGAAGACATGCGGTTGATCAATCTCCGAATAAGTTTCTTTCCAGCCCTAACCAGGTGCTAACAATGTCCCCAGCTCTTACCCGCTTGCAAGCTCTTTCATTGTTACTCTCTGCAAAGAAGAATGTTTTCCAAGCCCTAAGTCTTTGCAGGGTTTTTTCCATTGCTCTACTTGCTCCGAATGTTTCTTTCCAGGTACTATTGATGTTCCCAGCTCTTACTGGCTTGCAAGCTCTTTCATTGTTACTCTCTGCAAAGAATGTTTTCCAAGCCCTAAGTCTTTGCAGGGTTTTTTCCATTGCTCTACTTGCTCCAACTGTTTCTTTCCAGGTACTATTGATGTTCCCAGCTCTTACTGGCTTGCAAGCTCTTTCATTGTTACTCTCTGCAAAGAATGTTTTCCAAGCCCTAAGACATTCCAGGGCTTTTTTCATTGCTCTAACTTGCTCCAAATAGGTTTCTTTCCAGTCCTAACCAGGTGCTAACGATGTTCCCAACTCTTACCCGCTTGCAAGCTCTTTCATTGTTACTCTCTGCGAAGAAGAATGTTTGCCAAGCCCTAAGTCTTTGCAGGGTTTTTTCAATTGCTCTACTTGCTCCAAATGTTTCTTTCCAGGTACTATTGATGTTCCCAGCTCTTACAAGCTTGCAAACTCTTTCATTGTTACTCTCTGCAAAGAATGTTTTCCAAGCCCTAAGACTTTCCAGGGTTTTTTTCATTGCTCCAAATAAGTTTCTTTCCAGCCCTAACCAGGTGCTAACAATGTCCCCAACTCTTACCGGCTTGCAAGCTCTTTCATTGTTACTCTCTGCGAAGAAGAATGTTTTCCAAGCCCTAAGTCTTTGCAGGGGTTTCTTCCCCCATTGCTCTACTTGCTCAAACTGTTTCTTTCCAGGTGCTAATGATTTTCCCAGATCTTACTGGTTTGCAAGCTCTTTCATTGTTACTCTTTCAGAATAAAGTTTTTTTTTAAGCCCTTAGCCAGGGGATAAAATAATGTGCTGAAGCTGACCAGACTAAGGATGCTAACCAGATAAATACCTGGTAAGCAGATTCTTTTCCCCATTTTCCTCTCCAAAAACTAAGGTGCGTCTTATACTCCAGTGCGTCTTATATTCCGAAAAATACAGTAGAAGGCAAAGGACCAGCCAGAGAAATCGAGCGGAGCTAATGGTGATCAGGGAAGACCGGGGGCTAGTAGGAAAACTAATGGGGCAGGGAAGGCCAGGATAAATTGTTGGCCAAATCTGGGTCTCGCCTCATGCCCCAGAACACACTGTTAAGCTATCCAGGACAGGAAGATCATTTGATTCGGATTTATTGCGAACGTTCCAGTTCAAAAGCATCCTGTCATACAAAGATCCCGCTATATAGAATGCTGGTAAGACCCCATTTGGAATCCTGTGTTCAGTTCTGGAGACCTCACCTACAAAAAGATATTGACAAAATTGAACGGGTCCAAAGACGGGCTACAAGAATGGTGGAAGGTCTCAAGCATAAAACGTATCAGGAAAGACTTCATGAACTCCATCTGTATAGTCTGGAGGACAGAAGGAAAAGGGGGGACATGATCGGAACATTTAAATATGTCAAAGGGTTTAAAGTTCAGGAGGGAAGTGTTTTTAATAGGAAAGTGAACACAAGAACAAGGGGACACAATCTGAAGTTAGTTGGGGGAAAGATCAAAAGCAACATGAGAAAATATTATTTTACTGAAAGAGTAGTAGATCCTTGGAACAAACGTCCAGCAGACGTGGTAGATAAATCCACAGGAACTGAATTGAAACATGCCTGGGATAAACACAGATCCATCCTAAGATAAAATACAGAAAATAGTATAAGGGCAGATGAGATGGACCAGGAGGTCTTTTTCTGCCGTCAGTCTTCTATGTTTCTAAGACAGAACTCAAAAGTTACAATCTTTTGTAGTTTAACTCATCAATAAAGCTCTCAGACACCTTAATAAAACGTTGGTTTTCCTAGTCGTTGCTTCTTTGCCAGGTGCATCAGTTCAGAGAAGGAGATCTTCAGTTGAGCCATCCAACCCGGTCAAAATCATTTCCTGGGACATCTGGTCCTTGTTATACAGGCACTATTGAAGCTGCAAATACCTGTGAAAGGATGGGGGAAGAAGAAGAATCCTTTGGGTCAGTCCCAAACAGGGAAGGAAGATGGCCAAAGCTTTTCCTAGCTCTTGTTTGTGGGGTTTTAGCAACAGCTCAATCTGGCTGGGGTTAGGATGGTCCCCAATCCATGGAATGGCCACAAACAGGAGAAGGGTCAACTTATTTTCCAGCAGGCAGAAACAATGGATGGAAACTAAGCCAGGCAAGAAGCAACTTAGAGTTATTAATTTTCCTGACAATGAAAAAATTGTATACGTGGCTTGAAAATAATAATAATAATAAATAAATATGTATATAAATAGAACATAGAAACATAGAAGACTGACGGCAGAAAAAGACCTCCTGGTCCATCTAATCTGCCCGTATACTATTTCCTGTATTTTATCTTACAATGGGTCTATGTTTATCCCAGGCATGTTTACATTCAGTGACTGTGGATTTACCAACCACGTCTGCTGGAAGTTTGTTCCAAGGATCTACTACTCTTTCAGTCAAATAATATTTTCTCACGCTGCTTTTGATCTTCCCCCCAACTAACTTCAGATTGTGTCCCCTTGTTCTTGTGTTCACTTTCCTGTTAAAAACACTTCCCTCCTGGACCTTATTTAACCCTTTAGCATATTTAAATGTTTCGATCATGTCCCCCTTTTCCCTTCTGTCCTCCAGACAATACAGATGGAGTTCATGAAGTCTTTCCTGATACGTTTTATGCTTAAGACCTTCCACCATTCTTGTAGCCCGTCTTTGGACCTGTTCAATTTTGTCAATCTCTTTTTGTAGGTGAGGTCTCCAGAACTGAACACAGGATTCCAAATGGGGTCTCACCAGCGCTCTCTATATTATTATTATTAAGGCTTCGGCAACGCTCAACACAACATCTAGCTGAGGACAAATGCAATTAAATGATTTACATCTCGACTGATCTTTCTTTTTCGCCCATTTCCCCTTCCCCGTCTCCTATCAATACCTTGTCTGCAGCAAATCCCGGGAGCCTGACATTTGCTCCTCACACCGCAGCGCTTGCCAATCCAGTCGTGATTATAGAGAAAGTTCCTCTCTGAGCAAATCTTAGTCTCTGGAGTCCGAAAATAGCAGCCCATACTTCTTCCGCAACAAACGTTGTGAGTGACACAAATTCCTCCATTGCCAGGGCCGCAGGGGACACACTGAAAGAGAAATGAATGTGTTGGAAATGTAAAAACACTCAAGGCACCTTCTTTCATCTATGGTGGTTATGTCCAGAGACAAGAAAATATTGGAAAAAAATAAATAATAATAATAATAATAATAATAATAATAATAATAATAATAATAATAATGTTGTGCTTCAGTCTGAGGCTCCTCGGGGAACGGCTGGAACTCTGCCGGCTCCATGCTCAGAGGGGGAGGACGAGGAACAGGAGGAGGAGGAGGACCAGGTAGACGGGGAAGAGGAATGTCAGGCCGAGGAAGAGGGAGAACAGCCTGAGACCCCCGGGGGGGAGCTCTCCCCAGCGAGTAGCCTGGAGTCCTTAGATGAGAACGCACAAGCCATCATCGATATGAGGCAGAGAAGAGCAGCACAACGAAGGGGACAATTAGCCAGGTATTTCCATCCCTAATAGGCAACAGCTGGGTTTGGGTGTGGTTATCCCCAGAAAGGTTGAAAAGGCCGGCCCGCCCTTCCTGTATTGTGGAGAGTTATCTTTTGGGAGTCCTGTGACCTTGCTTCGATCCTTGGCGTCTCTGATTCTGGTTTGTGGCTTCGAAGGCTGAAAACTTGGGGGAGGCGTGGGTCTTATTATCTACAGTGGTGTGTGTGCCAGCAAGAAGCCTGTTGTATTGTCTGGCCGTCGTGACTCTTCTGTGAAGCCTCATAGCATTCCAGTTTGTAAGAACAGTTTTTGTTCTCTGTGTTTGTTTTCAAAGAGATAAAGTGACTTTGCTTTTTACCAGCGTGTCTGGCTGCTTTTTTCAGTTGGTATTGAAGTCTGGGGGCACCCAGACAGAACAAATAATAATAATAATAATAATAATAATAATAATAATAATAATAATAATAATTTATTAGATTTGTATGCCGCCCCTCTCCGAAGACTCGGGGCGGCTCAGAACAACGATAAAAACAATATTATACTGGCACAAATCTAATATTAAAAAACCCCCTAAAAACCCTATCATAATTAAAAACCAACCAACACATACATACCAAACATAAATTATAATAAGCCTGGGGGAAATGTTTCTCAAATCCCCCATGCCTGGCGGTATAGGTGGGTCTTAAGTAGTTTACGGAAGATAAGGAGGGTGGGAGCAGTTCTAATCTCCGGGGGGGGTTGATTCCAGAGGGCCGGGGCCGCCACAGAGAAGGCTCTTCCCCTGGGGCCCGCCAGACGACATTGTTTAGTCGACGGGACCCGGAGTAGGCCAACTCTGTGGGACCTTATCGGCCGCTGGGATTCGTGCGGTAGCAGGCGGTTCCGGAGGTTGTTGGTTGTGTCAAATAATAAATACAAAATTGGTTGTGCCAAATAATAAATACAAAAATAGAATATACGCCAGAGTTTTTTCTACTGGGTATTATGAGAGGCACCTATTCTAAAAATGTAAAATATCTAAGTTTGCATATTACAACAGCTGCAAGGATTGTATTTGCACAGAACTGGAAAAATCCGCAAATACCTGAAGACAATGAGATCATCAAGAAAACATACGATTGTGCAGAGATGGACAGATTGACAATGGAACTTAATAATCGAAAAGAATTGGACTATTATGAAACCTGGACAAAATGGTACCAATGGACAAAAAAAAGAAACTCAAAAGAAACATCGAAATAAAATATCAAGAAATCTAAAAGTAATTAGAAGACAATGTCGATAGGAATGTATATATGATGTAGATTCATCTGTAAATATGATTATGTACTTTTTTTTTAAAAAAGGAAAAATTTAATAAATATATATTGGAAAAAAAAGAAAGAGAAATGAAATGGAGACAATTAACACTTATTGATTGATTGACTTTGTCAAGGACGTATTAGTAGTATACAAGAAATAACACTGAAATAACAATCTGAGTATTGTATTGGCAGTTCTGTGTTAGCAAAAACTTTAGAAGAGAAGGATTTAGGGGTGATGATTTCAAAATGGGTGAGCAGTGTGGTCGGGCTGTGGGAAAAGCAAGTAGGATGCTTGGCTGCATAGCTAGAGGTATAACAAGCAGGAAGAGGGAGATTGTGATCCCGCTATATAGAGTGCTGGTGAGACCACATTTGGAATACTGTGTTCAGTTCTGGAGACCTCACCTACAAAAAGATATTGACAAAATTGAACGGGTCCAAAGACGGGCTACAAGAATGGTGGAAGGTCTTAAGCATAAAACGTATCAGGAAAGACTTCATGGACTCAATCAAAAGGGTGTTGAACAGGTGACTTGATCGAAGTGTATAAAATCATGCATGGGATAGAAAAGGTGGATGGAGAAAAATTCTTTTCTCTATCCCACAATACTAGGACGAGGGGGCCCTCCCTAAAGCTCATAGGTAGGAAAGTGAGGACAAATAAAGGGAAATATTTCTTCACCCAGAGGGTCGTTGGTTTATGGAATTCTCTTCCAGAAGAGGTCGTGACAGCTGTCAGCCTGGATAGCTTCAAGGCAGGATTAGACAGATTCATGGATGCCAAGTGTATCGGTGGTTATTGAAACGGATGTCCATGTGCCACCTGTATGTTGGTTGAGGCAGGCAGGATTCCCTTGAGTATCATTTGTTGGGGGTCAAGGGAAAGGGAGGGTCTTGCCTTCTCTTTCTGCTCAAGATCCCCATGGACAATTGGTGGGCCACTGTGGGCCACAGAATGCTGGACTCGAGGGGCTTTAGCCCAATTCAGCATGGCTATTCTTAGGTTCTTATGTTCTTAATTCCCTTTTTGGGGAAACACCTGTGGGATGAAATGATACAATCAAAGTCTTCTAAGGCAGCGTTTCCCAACCGGTGTGCCGCGGCACACTGGTGTGCCGCGAGACATGGCCAGGTGTGCCGCCAAGCTTCAGCTGGGCGGGGCGCTGCCGGTACTTCCGTCCTGGGGCTCCCGCTCGCAGCTGTCCCCCGCCTCCTGCTCGATGCCGCGGTTTTCGGCGTTCTCCTGTTGGGCCCCAAAGAAGGAAGGCAGGCAGAAGGAGAGCTCCATTCTTCGCACCTTTTCCCTGCCTTCTTTCTTTGGGGCCCAGCAGGAGAGCGCCGAAAACCATGGCATTGAGCAGGAGGCGGGGGACAGCTGCGAGCGGGAGCCCCAGGACGGAAGTACCGGCAGCGCCCCGCCCAGCTGAAGCTCCTCTGGCGTCGACGGCAAGTGTCCGATGGGAGCGGGGGGGGGGGGGGTGGCCGCAGCGGCCGCAGGCAGTCGGGGGAGATGGCGGCGGCGAGAGGGATCGCTCGCTCGCTCTCTCTCAGCTGACTGCAAGTGGGAGCCCTGACGGTGGCGGTTGGACGTGCTGCTGGACGTCGTACATGCTGGCGCTGCGTGCCTGGCATATACGGTGTCCAGCACCACGTCCAGCTGCCGCCGTCAGGGCTCCCGCTTGCAGTCAGCTGAGAGAGAGAGAGAAAGAGAGACATAAGAGGCAGAGAGAGAGAGAAAGAGAGACATAGCAAGAGAGGCAGAGAAAGAGAGACAGAGCAAGAAAGAGAGACAGCAAGAGAGGCAGAGAAAGAGAGAGAGAGAAAGAGAGAGAGAAAGAGAGACATAGCAAGAGAGGCAGAGAGAGAGAAAAAGAAAGAGAGACATAGCAAGAGAAAAAGAGAGACTTAGCAAGAGAGGCACAGAGAGAGAGAGAAAGAGAAAGAAAGAGAGACATAGCAAGAGAGACAGAGAGAGAAAGAGAGATAGCAAGAGAGGCAAAGAGAAAGAAAGAGACATATAGCAAGACAGTGAAAGAGAGAGAGAGAGCAAGAGAGAGAGAAAAAAGCAAGAAAGAGATAGCAAGAGAGACAGAGAGAGAGAGCAAGGGAGAGAGAAAGACATAGAGGAAGGGAAGGAGGGAGAGAGAAAGAGCAAAAAAGAGAGGAAGAAAGAAAGAAAGAGGGATGGAGAGAGAGAATGAAGGGAAGGAAGGAAAAGAGAGAAAGAGGGAGAAATAGAGCGAAAGGGAGGAAGAGAGAGGGTTTTTTTGTCCAAACTTTTCTTTAGCCCGCCCCCCCCCCCCTTTCAGTGTTCCCCAGGATTTTGAAAATACGAATAATGTGCCGCGGCTCAAAAAAGGTTGGGAAACACTGTTCTAAGGAGTGTGAAGACATGCGTGGTTGGGCAGCCCTTGGTCTGGAATCGTATAGGGTCCCCTGTTTGAGTTGTGGGTTGCACTAGAAGACCTCAGAGGTCCCTTCCAGCTCTATTATCACCTTTGCGTGTGTAGGGGGAGGTTATCTTTCAGGCCACAGGTGTGACAGAGCAACTGCCCTGCTGGAAATTAAATTAAAATTTGATAACAGACAGACAGGGAAAAGACCACAGGAAGGAAGAGAAGACAGGAGGGATAAATAGAAACCCCTGGAATTCTCTGCCTTACCTGTCGGTTATCTGTTTCACACACGGACCTCTTCTTTCCTCTTGGGAGGCAGTTCTGGATATAGCAGACTGAAGACAAGGTGAGAAGGCAGAAGAGAAACACCGAAATGATCCCGGAAGGCATCTTAGGAAGTTTGGCAAGCGGGCGTCACCTGCAGTCTTGCCTTCTGGCTCTTGCTATCTGATTCCTGCACATTTATAACGTCCGCATCAATTTGGTTGCAGCCCCGTAACGCTCTGCTCCAACAGGTGGGAGGGAGGCCTCTCACGCCTCCGTCCACCGACCTCCCAACCCAAAGCCAGCCTCCGACCGACACCTGAAATTGAACCATTCTCCCCAAGCTTTATTGGCAGTGCATTATTTTTAATTGGGGTGTCATCAAAATTGTGAGCCCTCCAAGATGACTTAGTTCCTTCAATGACCTAAGTGCCGGAGCCCAATGTAACAACATTTTTAAAAAATTATTATTTATTAATTTTTAACAAGTTTAGAAACACACAACATAAAACAGTGCATAGTGAAATGTGCCCACCACCCAGACACACACACATTCCCCACCACCAAATCGGGGGTGTTTCTTGTGTAGTCCACTTGACCCAAGAGCAATATATCTATTTACATATTATAGAGTGATTCCAATTTATTTCTTGTAGCTTGGTCTCGGATTCCGCTCATCATATATCGTCTTACCTTGTCCCACCATCCCATCAGTTGTCCCAACTCAGTTTCATTATCCGAATTTATCCTTTTATCCATCATTTCAAATTGAATATGGTCCACCATGTACCTATACCAATTTGGCATTGTCCATTTTGTCGCATCCTTCCAACCCAAAGCTATTACTGACTGAGCGCTTTCTATTGCTGCTTTTTTTATTTCTCTAATTTCTCCCATCGCATTACTTTTAACTAGTACTGCCATTTCCTTAGTGATTGTCCATTGTATATTTAGCATTCTATTTATATCCTCTTTCACTTTTTGCCAAAATTCCTGCACTATCGGGCATTCCCAAAACATATGCATAAACACTCCTTTATCTTGACACCCATGCCAACAATTCCCCCTGACATTCTGCTGAAAGTGTGCGAGTTGAACGGGAGTAAAATACCACTTGTGTAACAACATTGCCAAAAATCCTTCGGGATTGGGTGGCATAGAAGTTAAATTAAATAAATAAATAAAATAAATAAATAAAGCATTAAGAGTTGTCAATCTAATCTTACGTAGCTTCTTCCCATTGAACTGCTAACCAGAGCTTACAAAACTTTTGTCAGACCAATTCTAGAACACAGCTCACCTGTATGGAACCCGCATTGCGTATCAGGCATAAATACAATCGAGAGAGTCCAGAAATATTTCACAAGAAGAGTCCTTCACTCCTCCTCTCGCAACAAAATAACTTGCTCCACCAGACTTGAAATACTGGGATTAGACAATTTACAACTACGTCTTCTCCGATCTGATTGAACAGTAGTTCATAAAATCATATACCAAAATGTCCTTCCTGTTAGTGACTACTTTATCTTCAACCGCAACAACACACGAGCACGTAATAGATTCAAACTTAACGTAAACCGCTCCAAACCAGATTGCAGAAAACACGACTTCGGCGATAGAGTGATTGACGCCTGGAACGCATTACCTGATTCTATAGTTCCTTCCGCAAACCCCAAAATCTTTAACCTCAGATTGTCTACCGTTGACTTCTCCCCTTTTTAAAGAGGTTTGTAAGAGGCGCGCATAAGCGCACCACTGTGCCTACCGTCCCTGCCCAACTGTTGTATTGTCTTCTTTTAGCATTATTTACTTACGTTATGCTTATACAAACTACAATCCTGTACTTGTTCAAATAAACAAACAAACAAAGAAACAAACAAATAAATAAAAGATCCAACTTTTGTGCTTTTGTGTCTGTTGGTTTATGTTGGAAGAAATCTAGCAGAGCTAATGGGATCGGGTCACCAGTTAGGAGAAATTAAGCGGAGCTAATGGAGGGAACATAGAAGGCCAAGGACCAGCCAGAGAACTCGAGTGGAGCCAATGGGGTCCTCTTCTTACGAACTTTTTTCGCCTTACAAACCCACCACCGCCACTAAGATGCCCCACCTCCGGACTTCCATTGCAAGTGAAGCGCCCGTTTTTGCGATCCTGGGATTCCCCTGAGGCTCCCCTCCATGGGAAACCCCGCCTCCAGACTTCCGCGTTTTTGCGATGCTGTAGGGAAATCCCAGGAGGGGAATCCCAGGATCGCAAAAACGGGCACTCCGCTGGCAACGGAAGTATGGAGGTGGGATTTCCTAGCGAGGGGAACCTCAGCTAAATTGCAGCATCGCAAAAACACGGAAGTCCTTGAAACCCCACCCCCGGACTTCCATGCTTTTGTGATGCCGCGATTTCGCTGAGGCTCCCCTCGCTGGGAAACCCCACCTCCAGACTTCCGTTGCCAGCGAAGCACCCGTTTTTGCGTTGCTGGGATTCCCCTGCAGCATTGCAAAAACACAGAAGTCTGGAGGTGGGGTTTCCCATGGAGGGGAGCCTCAGGGGAATCCCAGCAGCGCAAAAATGGGCGCTTCACTGGCAACAGAAGTCCGGAGGCGGGGCATCCCGGTGGCGGCGGATTGGGTTTGTAAGGTGAAAATAGTTTGGAAGAAGAGGCAAGAAGAGGGTTTGTATCTCGAAAAGTTTGTATGACGAGGGGTTTGTAAGACAAGGTATCACTGTATTGGCTTACAAGGCAGCGTCTAAAACAGAGCTCAATAGTTGCATAGAAAATTAGAAATGCTTGGAGCGAATTTTGCCTTTGAGTGACTTGTAGTCAAAAGAAGGATTGGGGGGGGTGTTGACATGACAGCAGTCTTCCAATATCTGAGTGATTGCCACCAACGAAAGGAGGGGTCCGTCTGCTATCCATAGGACAAGAAACAACAGATAGAAACTAATCAAGGAGAAGGAGAAATGTCCAAACAGGACATACTCAGTGGAACTACCTGCCACCAGACGTTGTGGGTGCTTCATCATTGGAGGTTTGTACAACTATATGCCTGAAATGGTAGATGGTTTCTGTTCTGTCGGGCTCTCTGGTAGAATCCTCCCAAAAATACACAGATACAATTTCAGACACACACACGTTTGAAAATTCAAAACAATGTTCTTTATAATGAAAATTCACTTAAACCAAGCCCTCTTTTGGTATAGCCAAGAGCCCTCGTATCCAAACAAACTGGTAATTGGTACAAGTCCCTTATCAGTTCTGTGATACTTAGCTTGCAGCTGTGAGGCAATTCACAGTCCTTCTTCTTTCACAAAGTGAAACACACTTTGCCCTGGTTTAGTTTCAAAGCGGGGAAAAATCAGCACACAAAAGGTCAAAGTCAGTAAAGCAGTCACGAAACACAACGATCAGATAATCCTCCACAATGGCCAAACCCACAGGCTGCTCTTTATAGCAGCCTCACTAATGACCACAGCCCCACCCAGCCACAGGTGGCCTCATTTTCTTTGATAATAATCTCTCGGTTGTTGCTGCCTATGCATCGCTCTCCGCATGCGTGGCTGTATCATTAACTCTTGTTCAGAATCCAAGGAGGAGCTAGATAATTGATCTCCTTCTGAGCTGTCTGGCACACTCTCCTCCTCCCTGTCACTCATGTCTTCTTGGTCAGAGGAGCCTTCATCAGCAGATTCCACTGGGGGCAAAACAGACCTGCAGCATGTGGATGTCTCCCCCACATCCACAGTCCTTGGGGCAGGAGCTGGGCCAGAGCTAACCACAACAGTTTCCTGCCTGAGGAAGAGGTTGGACTAGAAGACCTCCAAGGTCCCTTCCAACTCTGTTATTCAGTTCTGTTGGTTTGCGTCAGATGAAATCTTGCAGAGCTAATGGGATCAGGGAAGGCAGAGTACCAGCTAAGAGAAACTGAGTGGAGCTAATGGGGGGACATAGAAGGCAAAGGACCAGCCAGAGAAATTGAGTGCAGCTAATGGTGGCTAGTAGGAAAGTTAATGGGGTAGGGAAGGCAAATAGCTAGTGTGGAGAAATTGTTGGCCAAATCTGGTTCTCGGTTATTTTATTTTTTTGTTTTGTTTTGTTTTGTTTTGTTTTGTTTTATTTTATTTTATTTTATTTTATTTTATTTTATTTTATTTTATTTTATTTTATTTTATTTTATTTTATTTTATTTTATTTTATTTTATTTTATTTTATTTTATTTTATTTTATTTTATTTTATTTTATTTTATTTTATTTTATTTTATTTATTTTATTTTATTTTATTTTATTTTATTTTATTTTATTTTATTTTATTTATCTATCTATCTATCTATCTATCTATCTATCTATCTATCTATCTATCTATTTATTTATTGGATTTGTATGCCGCCCCTCTCCGCAGACCCGGGGCGGCTAACAACAGTGATAAAAACAGAATGTAAAAATCCAATACTAAAAACAGCTAAAAACCCTTGTTATAAAACCAACCATACATACAAACATACCATGCATAAATTGTAGAAGCCTAGGGGGAAAAGAATATCTTAGTTCCCCCATGCCTGACGGCAGAGGTGGGTTTTGAGGAGCTTACGAAAGGCAAGGAGGGTGGGGGCAGTTCTAATCTCTGGGGGGAGTTGGTTCCAGAGGCCCGGGGCCGCCACAGAGAAGACTCTTCCCCTGGGCCCCGCCAAATGACATTGTTTAGTTGACGGGACCCGGAGAAGGCCCACTCTGTGGGACCTAACTGGTCACTGGGATTCGTGCAGCAGAAGGCGGTCCCTGAGATAATCTGGCCCGGTGCCATGAAGGACACGCATTATTAAGCTATCCAGGACAGGAAGACCATTTCATTCGGATTTATTGGGAACGTTCCAGTTCAAAAGCATTTTCTCATTACAAAGACAGAACTCAAAAGTTACACTCTTTTGTAGTTTAACTCATCAATGGTTTAATGATGCTCCCTTCTCCACCTGATCTCACACTCCTTTTCTGCAGTTCTCATTATCCTCTGAAGTCCGTGTCTGTCTTGTTGGATTGCGGATTCATCCAACAACCATGATATTAACTTAACAACAGCCTTGAAAATGTCCAAAGATACTTCACCAGAAGAGCCCTTCACTCCTCCACTCGAAATAGAATACCCTACGAGACTAGACTAACAATCCTGGGCCTAGAAAGCCTAGAACTAAGACGCCTTAAACATGATTTATTTATTTATTTATTCATTCATTCATTCATTCATTTGTCCAATACACAAATACATAGGAAGAAAAATAGACATGTAGTAATATATACATAGGAAGAAAAATAGACATGTAGTAATATATATAAGGGTAAAGTGAACTTAGAGGAGAGGATATATGAAAGAAAGAAAGTATATATGATAAGTGAGAGAAAGGAAAGACAATTGGACAGGAGCCAAAGGCAAACCAGTGCACTTATGTACGCCCCTTACTAAGTTTGAAGAAGAGGGACATGAGAATAGATACAAGTATATGGCTTACGGATTAACCTCTTACATAATAAATGTTAAGTGACTGATTTAAATAGAAACGAAAAAGAAAACACATTGAGACAAAAAGAAAAATGAAGGAAAAATAAAGCTATACCTATGTACATCAATCTATTTCAAAGACATGTCGACCTCTCGGTTGACTATCTTATCACACAGCCTTTCTGACCTTATTACATTTTTACTGTTTATTCAAGTTTTAAATAGTCATCATTGCTATTTAAAACTCTAAAAATGAAAGTCGATCCCAGTTTTATGGTCTATTACAGTGATGGCGAACCTATGGCACAGGTGCCACAGGTGATACACAGAGCCATATCTGCTGGCATGCGAGCCGTTGCCCTAGCTCCGCTCCAATGTGCATGCGTGGGCCAGCCAACTGATTTTTGGCTCGTATGGAGGTTCTGGGAGGGTGGTTTTGGCTTGCAGAGAGCCTCCAGCGGAGGGCGTTTTACCCTTCCCCGGCTCCAGAGAAGCCTTCCTTTTCACTGATCAGCAAAAATATAACTGCTCAAAAAAATAAAGGGAACACTCAAATTTATTTATTTATTTATTCATTTGTCCAATACACAAATACATAGGAAGAAAAATAGACATGTAGTTGTTGTGATTCAGCCTGAGGCTCCTCAGGGAACGGCTGGAACTCTGCCGGATCCATGCTCAGAGGGGGAGGACGATGAACAGGAGGGGGAGGACCAGGCAGAAGAGGAAGAGGAGGAGGGAGAGCAGCCTGAGACCCCCCAGGGGGGGGGCTCTCCCCAACGAGTAGCCTGCAGTCATTAGATGAAGATGTCCAGGCTATCATAGATATGAGGCAGAGACGGGCAGCCCAAAGAAGGGGCCAATTAGCAAGGTATTTCCATCCCTGAATTGGTAACAGCTGGGTTTGGGTGTGGTTCTCCTCAGCAGGGTTGAAAAGGCAGGCCCGCCCTTGCTGTATTGTGGAGAGTTATCTATTGGGAGTCCTGTGACCTTGCTTCGATTCTTGGCGTCTCTGATCCTGGCTTGTGGCTTCGAAGGCTGAAGACTTGGGGGAGGCGTGGGTTTTATTACCTCCAGTGTTGTTTTTGCCAGCAAGAATCCTGTTTTATTGCCTGGCCGTCGTGAAACCTCTGTGAAGCTTCATAACGTTCCTGTCTGTAAGAACAGTTTTTGTTACCTGTGTTTGCTTTCAAATATATAAACTGCCTTTGCTTTTTACCTGTGTGTCCGGCTACTCTTTTTAGTTGGTGTTGGCGTCTGGGGGGAACCAGACAGAACAGTAGTAATATATATAAGGGTAAAAGTGATCTTAGAGGAGAGGATATATGAAAGAAAGAGAATATATATGATAGGTGAGAGAAAGGAAAGACAATTGGACAGGGGACGAAAGGCACACCAGTGCACTTATGTACGCCCCTTACTGGCCTCTTAGGAACCTGGAGAGGTCAATCGTGGAGAGTCTAAGGGAGAAGTGTTGGGGGTTAGGGGTTGACACAATTGAGTCTGGTAATGAGTTCCACGCTTCGATAACTCGATTGTTGAAGTCATATTTTTTACAGTCAAGTTTGGAGCGGTTAATATTAAGTTTGAATCTCTTGCGCGCTCTTGTATTGTTGCGGTTGAAGCTGAAGTAGTCATTGACCGGTAGGACGTTGCAGCATATGATCTTGTGGGCAATACTTAGATCTTGTTTAAGGAGCCTTAGTTCTAAGCTTTCTAGGCCCAGGATTGAAAGTCTTGTCTGGTAGGGTATTCTGTTTCGAGTGGAGGAGTGAAGGGCTCTTCTGGTGAAATATCTTTGGATATTTTCAAGGGTGTTGATGTCTGAGATGTGGTATGGGTTCCATACCACATATATATGTAGTTTCTAGAACCGCTAAGTTTATAGTCAGGGCTGTACAGATGAGAATACGTTTTATAGAACATATTGGGGTGGCATGCAAAGGAGATGAACTTACTTAAGAATATTTTATATCAGTATCTTAGTTTTGTTTAATATAATCCTTTGCACGAGTTATATTCTCATGTTTTACTACTCAATTTTAGCTTATTATACTGCATTTTAACTTATTATTTATTCAAATTCCCTCTATTTTAGCCAATTTTACTGTATTTTAACCAGTCACAGTTTTATGATGACCGATGTGGTCCTTTTTCTTGCTTTGATATGGTCGATTGACTAATCAAATAAAGTTGATATTGATTGATTGGTATGGGTTCCAGACAGATGAGCAGTAGTCTAGGATGGGTCTGGCAAAAGTTTTGTAGGCTCTTGTGAGTAGTGTGAGATTGCCTGAGCAGAAGCTCAGAATGACACATCCTAGATCTGAATGAATGAAATATTCTCACTGAATACTTTGTTCTGTACAAAGTTGAATGTGCACAACACCATGTGAAATGGATTGTCAATCAGTGTTGCTTCCTAAGTGGACAGTTTGATTTCACAGAAGTTTGATTGATGTGGAGTTACAGTAATCCCTCGCTACTTCGCGGTTCATCTTTCGCAGATTCGCTACTTCACGGGTTTCTAAAGGGGGCTTAAATCCATTAAATCCATTGAAAATCTTAAATCCATTAAAAATTCATAAAATTCTTCTTCAGTACTACTGTACTCTTATTAAAGAAACTGGTAGGATATCACTGGTAGTTTCATCTGAGAAACATTATAGAATGACTGTTTAATGCAAAGGATGAGTTTTAAAAGTCCAAATACTCGTTAAATACATTAAAAACTATATTTCCTCTACTTCACAGAAATTCGTTTTTCACGGGTGATCTTGGAACCCATCCCCCGCGAAAAACAAGGGATTTATTTATTTATTTATTTATTTATTAATCAGATTTGTATGCCGCCCCTCTCCGCAGACTCGGGGCGGCTAACAGCAATAATAATACAATGTAAACAAATCTAATATTTAAGTTAATTTAAAACCCCAATTTAGAAACCAATCATACATACTGACATACCATGCATAAATTTTTTATAAGCCTAGGGGGAGGGAAAGTCTCAATTCCCCCATGCCTGATGACAGAGGTGGGTTTTAAGGAGCTTACAAAAGGCAAGGAGGGTGGGGGCAACTCTGATATCTGGGGGGAGTTGGTTCCAAAGGATTGGGGCCGCCACAGAGAAGGCTCTTCGCCTGGGTCCCGCCAGACGACATTGTTTAGTTGACGGGACCCGGAGATTCTTTTCCCCATTTTCCTCTCCAAAAACTAAGATGCGTCTTATACTCCAGTGCGTCTTATATTCCGAAAAATACAGTAGAAGGCAAAGGACCAGCCAGAGAAATCGAGTGGAGCTAATGGTGATCAGGGAAGACCGGGGGCTAGTAGGAAAGCTAATGGGGCAGCGAAGGCAAGGAGAAATTGTTGGCCAAATCTGGGTCTCGCCTCATGCCCCAGAACACACTGTTAAGCTATCCAGGAGAGGAAGATCATTTGACTCGGATTTATTGCGAACGTTCCAGTTCAAAAGTACCCTGTCATACAAAGACAGAACTCAAAAGTTACAATCTTTTGTAGTTTAACTCATCAATAAAGCTCTCAGACACCTTGGTTTTCCTAGTCGTTGCTTCTTTGCCAGGTGCATCAGTTCACAGAAGGAGATCTTCAGTTGAGCCATCCACCCCGGTCAAAATAATTTCTTGGCACATCTGGTCCTTGTTATACAGAAATTACTGAAGTTGCAACCACCTGTGAAAGGATGGGGGAAGAAGAAGAATCCTTTGGGTCAGTCCCAAACAGGGAAGGAAGATGGCCAAAGCTTTTCCTAGCTCTTGTTTGTGGGGTTTTAGGAACAACTCAATCTGGCTGGGGTTAGGATGGTCCCCAATCCATGGAATGGCCACAAAGAGGAGAAGGGTCAACTTATTTTCCAAGGCACCAGCAGGCAGAAACAATGGATGGAAACTAAGCCAGGAAAGAAGCAACTTGGAGTTATTAATTTTCCTGACAATGAAAAAATTGTATACGTGGCTTGAAAATAATAAATAAATATGTACTGTATATAAATAGAACATAGAAACATAGAAGATTGATGGCAGAAAAAGACCTCATGGTCCATCTAATCTGCCCTTATACTATTTCCTGTATTTTATCTTAGGATGGATCTATGTTTATGCCAGGCATGTTTAAATGCAGTTCCTGTGGATTTACCAGCCACGTCTGCTGGAAGTTTGTTCCAAGCATCTACTACTCTTTCAATAAAATAATATTTTCTGACGTTGCTTCTGATCTTTAAATACCGGTAATTAGAAATTAGAACTTAGTAGTTCTAATTAGAACTGGCGGGGCCCAGGGAAAGGGCCTTCTCTGTGGCGGCCCCAGCCCTCTGGAACCAACTCCCCCCCGGAGCTCAGAACTGCCCCCACCCTCTTTGCCTTTCGTAAGTTGTTGAAAACTCACTAGGGGAAATTGACACCTCCCCTAACTACTTGGTTTATGTATGGTTTGATTGGGTTGTGTGGTTATTTTATTACAAGGGTTTTTAAATTATGTTTTAAACATTGGGTTTGTACATTGTTTATGATTGTTGTGAGCCGCCCCGAGTTTTCAGAGAGGGGCGGCATACAAATCTAATAAATTATTATTATTATTATTATTATTATTATTATTATTATTATTATTATTATTTCTGGGCCCATCAGAAGTTGGCAAACAGGCTGTTATTATTATTATTATTATTATTATTATTATTATTATTATTATTATTATTTCTGGGCCCATCAGAAGTTGGCAAACAGGCTGTTTCCGGCGGGTGTGGGCATTCACGCATTCACGCCTCCGCTCTTTTGACACCGGAGAGAAAAATGATTCGCCATCACTGCATTACACCAAACAATGTCATTTGGCAGGCCCCAGGAAAAGAGCCTTCTCTGTGGCGGCCCTGGCCCTCTGGAATCAACTCCCCCGGAGATTAGAATGGCCCCCACCCTCCTTGTCTTTTGTAAACTACTCAAGACCTACCTATACCTCCAGGCATGGGGGAACTGAGACACCTCCCCCAGGCTTTTATATTTTATGTTTTTGGTATGTATGTGTTGCATGGTTTTTAAGTGTTGGGGTTTTATAGATTGTTCTTTTAATATTAGATTTGTTGCAATGCTATATTGTCTTTGATTATTATTGTTGTGAGCCGCCCCGAGTCTTCGGAGAGGGGCAGCATACAAATCTAATAAGTAATAATAATAATAATAATAATAATAATAATAATAATAATTATTATTATTATTATTATTATTATTATTGTCTCTCCTTATCTCATTTATCTTTTCTTCCTTTCAAATATGTTCACCTATAGAAACATAGAAGACTGACGGCAGAAAACGACCTCATGGTCCATCTAGTCTGCCCTTATACTATTTCCTGTACTTTATCTTACAATGGATATATGTTTATCCCAGGCATGTTTAAATTCAGTTACGGTGGATTTACCAACCACGTCTGCTGGAAGTTTGTTCCAAGGATCTACTATTCTTTCAGTGAAATAATATTTCCTCACGTTGCTTTTGATCTTTCCCCCAACTAACTTCAGATTGTGTCCCCTTGTTCTTGTGTTCGCATTCCTGTTAAAAACACTTCCCTCATGAACCTTATTTAACCCTTTAACATATTTAAATGTTTCGATCATGTCCCCCTTTTCCTTCTGTCCTCCAGAGTCCAGACTATACAGATTGAGTCCATGAAGTCTTTCCTGATACGTTTTATGCTTGAGACCTTCCACCATTCTTGTAGCCCGTCTTTGGACCCGTTCAATTTTGTCAATATCTTTTTGTAGATGATGTCTCCAGATCTGGACACAGTATTCTAAATGTGGTCTCACCAGCGCTCTCTATATTATTATTATTAAGGCTTCGGCAACGCTCAACACAACTAGCTGAGGACAAACGCAATTAAATGATTTACATCTCGACTGATCTTTCTTTTTCACCCATTTCCCCTTCCCCGCCTCCTATCAATACCTGGTCTGCAGCAAATGCCGGGACCCTGACATTTGCTCCCCACAGCGCAGCGCTTGCCAAGCCAGTCGGGATTATAGAGGAAGTTCCTCTTTGAGCAAATCTTAGTCTCTGGAGTCCGAAAATAGCAGCCCATCCTTCTTCCGCAACAAACGTCGTGAGTGATACAAATTCCTCCATTGCCAGGGCCGCAGGGGACACACTGAAAGAGAAATGAATGTGTTGGAAATGTAAAAACACTCAAGGCACCTTCTTTCATCTATGGTGGTTATGTCCAGAGACAAGAAAATATTGGAAAAAAATAAATAATAATAATAATAATAATAATAATAATAATAATAATAATAATAATGTTGTGATTCAGTCTGAGGCTCCTCAGGGAACGGCTGGAACTCTGCCGGCTCCATGCTCAGAGGGGGAGGACGAGGAACAGGAGGAGGAGGAGGACCAGGTAGACGGGGAGGAGGAATGTCAGGCCGAGGAAGAGGGAGAAAAGCCTGAGACCCCCAGGGGGGATCTCTCCCCAGCGAGTAGCCTGGAGTCCTTAGATGAGAACGCACAAGCCATCATCGATATGAGGCAGAGAAGAGCAGCACAACGAAGGGGACAATTAGCCAGGTATTTCCATCCCTAATAGGCAACAGCTGGGTTTGGGTGTGGTTATCCCCAGAAAGGTTGAAAAGGCCGGCCCGCCCTTCCTGTATTGTGGAGAGTTATCTTTTGGGAGTCCTGTGACCTTGCTTCGATCCTTGGCGTCTCTGATTCTGGTTTGTGGCTTCGAAGGCTGAAAACTTGGGGGAGGCGTGGGTCTTATTATCTACAGTGGTGTGTGTGCCAGCAAGAAGCCTGTTGTATTGTCTGGCCGTCGTGACTCTTCTGTGAAGCCTCATAGCATTCCAGTTTGTAAGAACAGTTTTTGTTCTCTGTGTTTGCTTTTTACCAGCGTGTCTGGCTGCTTTTTTCAGTTGGTATTGAAGTCTGGGGGCACCCAGACAGAACAAATAATAATAATAATAATAATAATAATTTATTAGATTTGTATGCCGCCCCTCTCCAAAGACTCGGGGCGACTCAGAACAACAATAAAAACAATATTATACTGGCACAAATCTAATATTAAAAAAACCCCTAAAAACCCTATCATAATTAAAAACCAACCAACACATACATACCAAACATAAATTATAATAAGCCTGGGGGAAAGGTGTCTCAAATCCCCCATGCCTGGCGGTATAGGTGGGTCTTAAGTAGTTTACGGAAGATAAGGAGGGTGGGAGCAGTTCTAATCTCCGGGGGGGGGGGTTGATTCCAGAGGGCCGGGGCCACCACAGAGAAGGCTCTTCCCCTGGGGCCCGCCAGACGACATTGTTTAGTCGACGGGACCCGGAGTAGGCCAACTCTGTGGGACCTTATCGGCCGCTGGGATTCGTGCGGTAGCAGGCGGTTCCGGAGGTTGTTGGTTGTGTCAAATAATAAATACAAAATTGGTTGTGCCAAATAATAAATACAAAAATAGAATATACGCCAGAGTTTTTTCTACTGGGTATTATGAGAGGCACCTATTCTAAAAATGTAAAATATCTAAGCTTGCATATTGCAACAGCTGCAAGGATTGTATTTGCACAGAACTGGAAAAATCCGCAAATACCTGAAGACAATGAGATCATCAAGAAAACATACGATTGTGCAGAGATGGACAGATTGATAATGGAACTTAATAATCGAAAAGAATTGGACTATTATGAAACCTGGACAAAATGGTACCAATGGACAAAAAAAAGAAACTCAAAAGAAACATCGAAATAAAATATCAAGAAATCTAAAAGTAATTAGAAGACAATATCGATAGGAATGTATATATGATGTAGATTCATCTGTAAATATGATTATGTACTTTTTTTTTTTAAAAAGGAAAAATTTAATAAATATATATTGAAAAAAAAAGAAAGAGAAATGAAATGAAGACGATTAACACTTATTGATTGATTGACTTTGTCAAGGACGTATTAGTAGTATACAAGAAATAACACTGAAATAACAATCTGAGTATTGTATTGGCAGTTCTGTGTTAGCAAAAACTTCAGAAGAGAAGGATTTAGGGGTGATGATTTCAAAATGGGTGAGCAGTGTGGTCGGGCTGTGGGGAAAGCAAGTAGGATGCTTGGCTGCATAGCTAGAGGTATAACAAGCAGGAAGAGGGAGATTGTGATCCCGCTATATAGAGTGCTGGTGAGACCCCATTTGGAATACTGTGTTCAGTTCTGGAGACCTCACCTACAAAAAGATATTGACAAAATTGAACGGGTCCAAAGACGGGCTACAAGAATGGTGGAAGGTCTTAAGCATAAAACGTATCAGGAAAGACACGGGTTATTGAAACGGATGACCATCCTGTGCTGCCTCTATGTTGGTTGAGGCAGGCAGGATTCCCTTGGGTCCCATTTGTTGGGGGTCAAGGGAAAGGGAGGGTCTTGCCTTCTCTTTTTGCTCAAGATCCCCATGGACAATTGGTGGGCCACTGTGAGACACAGAAGGCTGGACTCAATGGGCTTTGGCCCGATTCAGCAGGGCTCTTTTTAGGTTCTTATGTTCTTAATTCCCTATTTTGGGAAAACACCTGTGGGATGAAATGATACAATCAAGGTCTTCTAAGGCGTGTGAAGGCATGCATGGTTGGGCAGTCCTTGGTCTGGAATCGTATATGTGGGTTGGACCCGAACAGTGATTTTCAACCTTTTTTGAGCCGCGGCACATTTTTTACATTTACGAAACCCTGGGGCACATTACTCCCCTTCACTCTATTTCTTTCTCCCTCCCTCTTTCTCTTCCTTCCTCTTTCTTTATCTCTCTCTCCATCCCTCTTTCTTTCTCTTCCTTCCTTCCTCTCTTTTTTGCTCTCTTTCTCTCTCCCTCACTACCTCCCTCTATGTCTTTCTCTCTCTCCTTCTCTCCCTCTTTCTCTCTCTCTTGCTTTCTTTCTCTCTCTTTCTTTCTCTCTCTCTCTCTTTCTCTTGTTTTCTCTCTCTTGCTTTCTTTCTCTCTCTCTTGTTCTCTTTCTCTCTTTCTCTCTCTTTCTCTTTCTTGCTTTCTTTCTCTCTCTCTCTTGCTTTCTCTCTCTCTTGCTTTCTCTCTCTCCTGCTTTCTTTCTCTCTGAGCTTCGTGGCACACCTGACCATGTCTCGCGGCACACTAGTGTGCCACGGCACACTGGTTGAAAAACACTGGACTAGAAGACCTCAGAGGTCCCTTCCAGCTCTATTATCACCTTTGCGTGTGTAGGGGGAGGTTACCTTTCAGACCACAGGTGTGACAGAGCAACCGGCCTGCTGGAAATTAAAGGTTTGATAACAGACAGACAGGGAAAGGACAACAAGAAGGAACAGAAGACAGGAGGGATAAACTGAAACACCTGGAATTCTCTGCCTTACCTGTTGGTCATCTGTTTGACGCACGGACCTCTTCTTTCCTCCTGGGGGGCAGTTCTGGATGTAGCAGGCTGAAGACAAGGTGAAAAGGCAGAAGAGAAACACCGAAATGATCCCGGAAGGCATCTTAGGAAGTTTGGCAAGCGGGCGTCACCTGCAGTCTTGCCTTCTGGCTCTTGCTATCTGATTCCTGCATATTTATATCGTCCAGATCAATTTGGTTGCAGCCCCGTAACGCTCTGCTCCAGCAGGTGGGAGGGAGGCCTCTCACGCCTCCGTCCATCGACCTCCCAACACAAAGCCAGCCTCCGACCGACACCTGAAATTGAACCATTCTCCCCAAGCTTTATTGGCAGTGCATTATTTTTAATCAGGGGTGTCATCAAAATTGTGAGTCGGGTAGCAGCCCTGGTATGGGGTGGTGGTGGTCTCCTGTGTGTCCTCCAAGATGACTTAGGTCCTTCAATGACCTAAGTGCCGGAGCCCAATGTAACAACATTGCCAAAAATCCTTCGGGTTTGGGCAGCATAGAAGTTAAATTAAATTAATAAATAAAATAAATAAATAAAAAAAGCATTAAGAGTTGTCAATCTAATCTTACGTAGCTTCTTCCCCAAAAAACATTGAACTGCTAACCAGAGCTCACAAAACTTTTGTCAGACCAATTCTAGAACACAGCTCACCTGTATGGAACCCGCATTGCGTATCAGGCATAAATACAATCGAGAGAGTCCAGAAATATTTCACAAGAAGAGTCCTTCACTCCTCCTCTCGCAACAAAATAATTTGCTCCACCAAACTTGAAATACTGGGGTTAGACAATTTACAACTACGTCCTCTCCGATCTGATCGAACAGTAGTTCATAAAATCATATACCAAAATGTCCTTCCTGTTGGTGACTACTTTATCTTCAACCGCAACAACACACGAGCACGTAATAGATTCAAACTTAACGTAAACCGCTCCAAACCAGATTGCAGAAAACACGACTTCGGCAATAGAGTGATTGACGCCTGGAACGCATTACCTGATTCTATAGTTCCTTCCGCAAACCCCAAAATCTTTAACCTCAGATTGTCTACCGTTGACTTCTCCCCTTTTTAAAGAGGTTTGTAAGAGGCGCGCATAAGCGCACCACTGTGCCTACCGTCCCTGCCCAACTGTTGTATTGTCTTCTTTTAGCATTATTTACTTACGTTATGCTTATACAAACTACAATCTTGTACTTGTTCAAATAAACAAACAAACAAACAAACAAATAAATAAAAGATCCAACTTTTGTGCTTTTGTGTCTGTTGGTTTATGTCGGAAGAAATCTAGCAGAGCTAATGGGATCGGGTCACCAGTTAGGAGAAATTAAGCGGAGCTAATGGAGGGAACATAGAAGGCCAAGGACCAGCCAGAGAACTCGAGTGGAGCCAATGGGGTCCTCTTCTTACGAACTTTTTTCGCCTTACGAACCCACCACCGCCACTAAGATGCCCTGCCTCCGGACTTCCATTGCAAGTGAAGCGCCCATTTTTGCGATCCTGGGATTCCCCTGAGGCTCCCCTCCATGGGAAACCCCGCCTCCAGACTTCCGCGTTTTTGCGATGCTGTAGGGAAATCCCAGGAGGGGAATCCCAGGATCGCAAAAACGGGCACTCCGCTGGCAACGGAAGTATGGAGGTGGGATTTCCTAGCGAGGGGAGCCTCAGCTAAATTGTAGCATCGCAAAAACACGGAAGTCCTTGAAACCCCACCCCCGGACTTCCATGCTTTTGTGATGCCGCGATTTCGCTGAGGCTCCCCTCGCTGGGAAACCCCACCTCCGGACTTCCGTTGCCAGCGAAGCACCCGTTTTTGCGTTGCTGGGATTCCCCTGCAGCATTGCAAAAACACAGAAGTCCGGAGGTGGGGTTTCACATGGAGGGGAGCCTCAGGGGAATCCCAGCAGCGCAAAAACGGGCGCTTCGCTGGCAACAAAAGTCCGGAGGCGGGGCATCCCAGTGGCGGGGGCTTGGGTTTGTAAGGTGAAAATAGTTTGGAAGAAGAGGCAAAAAAATCTTAAACCCCGGGTTTGTATCTCGAAAAGTTTGTATGGCGAGGGGTTTGTAAGACGAGGTATCACTGTATTGGCTTACAAGGTGGCGTCTAAAACAGAGCTCAATAGTTGCATAGAAAATTAGAAATGCTTGGAGCGAATTTTGCCTTTGAGTGACTTATAGTCAAAAGAAGGATTGGGGTCTGTGTGACATGACAGTATTCTTCCAATATCTGAGGGATTGCCACCAACAAAAGGAGGGGTTCCATCTGCTATCCATAGGACAAGAAGCAACAGATCGAAACTAATCAAGGAGAAGGAGAAATGTCCAAACAGTGGAACTAACTGCCACCAGACGTTGTGGGTGCTTCATCATTGGAGGTTTGTACAATTATATGCCTGAAATGGTAGATGGTTTCTGTTCTGTCGGGCTCTCTGGTAGAATCCTCCCAAAAATACACAGATACAATTTCAGACAAACACACGTTTGAAAATTCAAAACAATGTTTTTTATACCGAAAAATGCAAATAAACCAAGCCCTCTTTTTGTATAGCAAAGAGCACTCGTCTCCAAACAAACTGGTAATTTGTACAAGTCCCTTATCAGTTCTGTGATACTTAGCTTGCAACTGTGAGGCAATTCACAGTCCTTCTTCTTTCACAAAGTGAAACACACTTTGCTCTGGTTTAGTTTCAAAGCGGGGAAAAATCAGCACACAAAAAGTCCAAGTCAGCAAAGCAGTCACGAAACACAACTATCAGATAATCCTCCACAATGGCCAAACCTACAGGCTGCTCTTTATAGCTGCCTCACTAATGACCACAGCCCCACCCAACCACAGGTGGCCTCATTTTCTTTGATAATAATCTCTCGGTTGTTGCTGCCTATGCATCGCTCTCCGCATGCGTGGCTGTATCATTAACTCTTGTTCCAAATCCAAGGAGGAGCTAGATAATTGATCTCCTTCTGAGCTGTCTGCCACACTCTCCTCCTCCCTGTCACTCATGTCTTCTTGGTCAGAGGAGCCTTCATCAGCAGATTCCACCGGGGGGGAGGGCAAAACAGGCCTGCAGCATGTGGATGTCTCCCCCACATCCACAGTCCTTGGGCCAGGAGCTGGGCCAGAACCAACCACAACAGTTTCCTGCCCGAGGAAGAGGTTGGACTAGAAGACCTCCAAGGTCCCTTCCAACTCTGTGATTCAGTTCTTTTGAGTCTATTTGTTTGCGTCAGATGAAACCATGCAGAGCTATTGGGATCAGGGAAGGCAGAGTACCAGCTAGGAGAAACTGAGCTGAGCTAATGGGGGGACATAGAAGGCAAAGGACCAGCCAGAGAAATTGAGTGCAGCTAATGGTGGCTAGTAGGAAAGTTAATGGGGTAGGGAAGGCAAATAGCCAGTGTGGAGAAATTGTTGGCCAAATCTGGTTCTCAGTTTTTATTTTATTTTATTTTATTTTATTTTATTTCATTTCATTTCATTTCATTTCATTTCATTTCATTATTTTATTTTATTTTATTTATTTTATTTTATTTATTTTATTTTATTTTATTTTATTTTATTTTGTTTTGTTTGTTTGTCTGTCTGTCTGCCTGCCTGCCTGCCTGCCTGCCTGCCTGCCTGCCTGCCTGCCTATCTATCTATCTATCTATCTATCTATCTATCTATCTATCTATCTATCTATCTATTTATTGGATTTGTATGCCGCCCCTCTCCGCAGACTCGGGGCGGCTAACAACAGTGATAAAAACAGAATGTAAAAATCCAATACTATAAACAGCGAAAAACCCTTGTCATAAAACCAATCATACATACAAACATACCATGCATAAATTGTAGAAGCCTAGGGGGAAGAGAATATCTTAGTTCCCCCATGCCTGACAGCAGAGGTGGGTTTTGAGGAGCTTACGAAAGGCAAGGAGGGTGGGGGCTGTTCTAATCTCTCGGGGGAGTTGGTTCCAAAGGGCTGGGGCCGCCACAGGGAAGGCTCTTTCCCTGGGCCCCGCCAAACAACATTGTTTAGTTGACGCGACACGGAGAAGGCCCACTCTGTGGGACCTAACTGGTCACTGGGATTCGTGCAGCAGAAGGTGGTCCCTGAGATAATCTGGCCCGGTGCCATGAAGGACACGCATTATTAAGCTATCCAGGACAGGAAGACCATTTCATTCGGATTTATTGGGAACGTTCCAGTTCAAAAGCATCTTCTCATTACAAAGACAGAACTCAAAAGTTACACTCTTTTGTAGTTTAACTCATCAATGGTTTAAGGATGCTCCCTTCTCCACCTTATCTCACATTCCTTTTCTGCAGTTCTCATTATCCTCCGAAGCCCGTGTCTGCCTTGTTGGATTGTGGATTCATCCAACAACCATGATATTAACTTAACAACACCCTTGAAAATGTCCAAAGATACCAGAAGAGCCCTTCACTCCTCCACTCGAAACATAATTCCCTACGAGACTAGACTTTCAATCCTGGGCCTAGAAAGCCTAGAACTAAGACGCCTTAAACATGATTGATTGATTGATTGATTGATTGATTGATTTGTCCAATACACAAATGCATAGGAAGAAAAATAGACATGTAGTAATATATACATAGGAAGAAAAATAGACATGTAGTAATATATATAAGGGTAAAGTGAACTTAGAGGAGAGGATATATGAAAGAAAGAAAATATATATGATAAGTGAGAGAAAGGAAAGACAATTGGACAGGGGACGAAAGGCACACCAGTGCACTTATGTACGCCCCTTACTGGCCTCTTAGGAACCTGGAGAGGTCAATCGTGGAGAGTCTAAGGGAGAAATGTTGGGGGTTAGGGGTTGACACAATTGAGTCCGGCAATGAGTTCCATGCTTCGATAACTCGATTGTTGAAGTCATATTTTTTACAGTCAAGTTTGGAGCGGTTCGTATTAAGTTTGAATCTGTTGCGTGCTCTTGTGTTGTTGCGGTTGAAGCTGAAGTAGTCATTGACCAGTAGGACGTTGCAGCATATGATCTTGTGGGCAATACTCAAATCGTGTTTTAGGCGCCGTAGTTCTAGGCTTTCTAGGTCCAGGATTGTTAGTCTATTTTCGTAGGATATTCTGTTTCGAGTGGAGGAGTGAAGGGCTCTTCTAGTGAAGTATCTTTGGACGTTTTCAAGGGTGTTGATGTCTGAGATGTGGTATGGGTTCCAGACAGATGAGCAGTCGTCTAGGATGGGTCTGGTAAAAGTTTTGTAGGCTCTTGTGAGCATAGTTCCCTCTAAGCTGAGCAGTGAGCAATGTCTCACTTAAAAATCATCATCAACTCAGAGTTTTTCAAACCTGCCCAGAAGCCGAGAGGGAAAGAGTGAGAGGGAAAGAGTGCTGCCCAGTCCCGAAGGGACTGCCGCTCAGACACTATACTTTTCCGCCCACCCCCCAAAAAAAAATTAGAGGGAACACTGCTTGTGAGTAGTGTGAGATTGCCTGAGCAGTAGCTCAGAATGACACATCCTAGATCTGAATGAATAAAATATTCTCATTGAATACTTTGTTCTGTACAAAGTTGAATGTGCACAACACCATGTGAAATGGATTGTCAATCAGTGTTGCTTCCTAAGTGGACAGTTTGATTTCACAGAAGTTTGATTGATGTGGAGTTACAGTAATCCCTCGCTACTTCGCGGCTCATCTTTTGCGGATTCGCTACTTCACGGGTCTTTAAAGGGGGCTTAAATCCATTAAATCCATTGAAAATTTTAAATCCGTTAAAAATTCATAAAATTCTTCTCCAGTGCTACTGTACTCTATTAAAGAAACTGGTAGGACATCACAGGTAGTTCCAGCTGAGAAACATTATAGAATGACTGTTTAATGCAAAGGATGAGTTTTAAAAGTCCAAATACTCGTTAAATACATTAAAAACTATCTTTCCTCTACTTCACGGAAATTCGTTTTTCACGGGTGGTCTTGGAACGCATCCCTGGCGAAAAACAAGGGATTACTGTATACAGTGTTACCTCGATTTTCGCGGGGGATGCGTTCTGAGACCACCCACGAAAGTCGAATTTCCGCGAAGTAGAGATGCGGAAGTAAATACACCATTTTTGGCTATGGACAGTATCACAAGCCTTCCCTTAACACTTTAAAACCCTAAATTACCATTTCCCATTCCCTTAACAACCATTTACTCACCATTATTACTGGTGCTCACCATTGAATGAGACACTTAGTGTTCCTAATATTTATAAACATAATTATTTAGAAACATAGAAGACTGATGGCAGAAAAAGACCTCATGGTCCATCTAGTCTGCCCTTATACTATTTCCTGTATTTTATCTTACAATGGATATATGTTTATCCCAGGCATGTTTAAATTCAGTTACTGTGGATTTACCAACCACGTCTTCTGGAAGTTTGTTCCAAGGATCTACTACTCTTTCAGTAAAATAATATAAAAAATAAAAATATTTTTTAACAATAATTATTTTTTTTGTTATTTATTTGCAAAAATTATTAGTTTGGCGATGACGTATGACGACATCGGACGGGAAAAACCGTGGCATAGAAAAAAAACTGTGAAGTATTTTTTAATTAATATTTTTTGAAAAACCATGGTACATTCGCGAAGTTTGAACCCGCGAAAATCGAGGGAACACTGTATTGTGTTGTTTAAGTGTTCCCTTTATTTTTTTGAGCACGGTATTTAATATTTAAAAAGTTTGGTGACTTTCCTTCTTGAAACCTAGAGCTGAGCTGAAAATATTCTTTGACTTTGCAATTTGCAATTATCAGCCTTAAGTTATTAAGTTATATTAAAACCAGAGACAGCCAGTGTCAAAGGTGAATGTCCAGACAATTAGCTGATCTGAAACAGGAGTGGACAGATTATTAATCCAACCCTGCAAATATGATCAAGTGTTTCCAGATCTTGTCCAGGGATGAGAAGTTTGCAAACGGGTTGATTGACTCTGACGGAGGTCATCGAACGAGGAAAGAATCAAAACAGATTAAACCACGGATCGATGACCCCAGTTAATAGATAGTACAAGGTCTCATCGAATATGCGACCTTGGCATATTAGATGACACCTCTGGCATGGACAGCAATGACTTATGCGTTTTAAGAGATACCAACAACTTGGCCGGCGCCCTGCCTACGTAGACCTCTCAGCAGTATAAATGCCAGGAGCTACCATGAAGAAATCCAGACAAGATTTTTCGGGGCAATTTTATAAACTAAGGCAACCAGCGTTGGTGGCCAAAATGTCTTACACCATGTTGACTCTCTGTCTATTTTCGTTGCTTGCTTTTTCTTCAGCCTGCTACATCAGCAACTGCCCCATTGGAGGGAAGAGGTCCATTATGGACATGGAAGTCCGAAAGGTATGTACCTGGGAAATTTGATGCAGAATGATGGGCAGAGAGGGTGGACACCCTTTGGAATTGATAGACTCCAGACATGGTAGTCTTCTTTTTTAAAAAAATAAATAGAATTTTTATTGTTTTTGTTAGATATTGCCAGGGTGACCTACCCAGACAGGGTAAAAGTCAAAAGTTCAGATTTGTTTATTGCATGTTGATTCGTTGCCTTCTTTTTGGCGCTTAAAATGTATCTTTGTAACTGCCCTATTGCTGGGCTAGATTGTATAAATAGGAGAACTGTCATTATATAGGGCTCTCAATACTCCATTGCTTTTTGACTGAATTGACTACCTTGTCCTGTTGGCAAATAAACCTTGCTTGGTTCAACCTTTTTGAGAGTTATTACATTGGCGACGAGGAGACCGACCCTCCGTGTGTTATCATGGCTACTCCGTCAGTAGTCCAGCCACCTGAATTCTTTGACCCAGAAAGGATGACCTGGACAGCCTACATGGTGTTTTCTCCACAATACATCCATATATATATATACATCCATATATATGAATTGATTCTTAACAAAATACACATATTGATACGTTTTTTTAAACCATATTTTTCCTCCTTAAAAGAGGCTGAATATTTGGGTGCGTCTTATACGCCGAATGTAGATTATTATTTTTTTACGAAGCTTTTTTTTTCAGCCCTGTAGAGGCGCTAACGTTCTTCCCAGATCATTGCAGGATTTTTTCATTACTACTCCCTCCGAATAGTGTTTTTCCAGCCCTAAGTCTTTGCAGGCTTTTTTTCATTACTACTCCCTCCAAAGAATGTTTTTCCAGCCCTAAGTCTTTGCAGGCTTTTTTCATTGTTACTCCCTCCAAAGAATCTTTTTCCAGCCCTAAGTCTTCTTGGCATTTTTCATTGCTACTCCCTCCGAATAATGTTTTTCCAGCCTTATGTTTTTGCAGGCTTTTATTCATTGCTACTCCCTCTGAATAACGTTTTTCCAGCCCTAAGTCCTTGTAGGCTTTTTTCATTGCTACTCCCTACAAAGAATGTTTTTCCAGCCCTAAGTCTTCGTAGGCATTTTTCATTGCTACTCTCTCCGAATAGTGTTTTTCCAGCCCTAAGCCTTTGCAGGCTTTTTTTCATTGCTACTCCCTCCAAATAATCTTTTTCCAGCCCTAAGTTTTTGTAGGCATTTTTCATTGCTACTCCCTCCGAATAATGTTTTTCCAGCCTTAAGTTTTTGCAGGCTTTTATTCATTGCTACTCCCTCTGAATATTTTTCCAGCCCTAAGTCCTCGTAGGCTTCTTTTATTGCTACTCCCTACAAAGAATGTTTTTCCAGCCTTAAGTCTCTGAGGCTTTTTTTTCATTGCTATTCCCTCCAAATAAGTTTTTCCCCCAGCCTAAAGTCTTTGCAGACTTGTTTTCATTGCTACTCCCTCTGAAGATTTTTTTCAGCCCTATACAGGTGATAACACCTGTCAACACCGAAAACTAATGCCTTGAATTTATTACCTTATGTTGGACATTCATTATTAACTGTGCTGATAATGGTAGACTTTTGGCAGTCGGACTGACATTCCTATGATTTCATTACTGTTTCCAGCACGTTTCTTTGTAAATAGACAAATATACATAGTGACTTTGCTTTTGAATTTTCATTGGGGCTTAATTACTGGTTATTAACCAGGCCGGACAGAACACCACTTCTGTAAGCTGCTGCCTGAAAGTTGATGACGATGACATATGCTAAATAATTGCTCAATTATATTTACTAAACATTCGGATGTCCGTCTTTCTCGCTAGTGCATTTCCTGCGGACCTAGGAACAGAGGCCACTGCTTCGGGCCCAACATCTGCTGCGGGGAAGAGCTGGGTTGCTTCTTCGGCACCGCGGAAACCTTACGATGCCAAGAAGAGAATTTTCTGCCAACCCCTTGCGAGTCTGGACGGAAACCGTGCGGGAGCAATGGAGGGACATGTGCTGCCTCTGGCATCTGCTGTAATCATGGTGAGCACATGCTAACCCTCTTCTGGAACAAAAACAGACACAGCCCGGAATTTTGACTCTACGCAGTAACGGGTTCCGGTGCTCAATCCCGGTAGGGAAATCCAGGAGGCACACGCAACTGCGTGTCCACGATGCGCGCACGGACACCCCCATGCAAGATTTGACTCCTGCGCATGCACAGAAAGCAAAATATTGTATGAGGACACTCACAGGAGCGAGATTTTGGTGATTTTTGCCAATTTTTTTGCTTCTACATATGCGCGGAAGCAAAAATATCGCCGAAAATCGCCGAAATCTCACGCGCATGTGTCTCTTCACACAAGATTTCGCTTACTGTGCATGCACTGATGGGCGCGCCCGCAAGACGAGCGACCTTTCACTGATTGTACATCATGATTTTAGTCTTTCTGTGAAGTTGATTTCCTTATCTGGTTTTCCTGTTGGCCAGAGAAAGTTACATTCGCTGTGGTCTAGTATCCAATCTAACCTGTAATTCTCCAAGTTGCAAAAATACAGCTAATCCTAAATTAAATATTTTCCCTTGAATTCTGTTGTTTGTATTGGCTTCTTTACCATCATTTCTGTTTTTGCTTTTCCAGAGAGTTGCATGGTTGATTCCATATGTGATCAAGAATGAGAAGACTCGAGGAAGAACATTGCAAAAACAATTTTAGATTATGAACTGGTCGATAATATCGAAGTGATTGCAACAGATTGTTCTGAAATGTTTGCCAGAAGCCTGCAATTCCTACATTTGTGCAAAATAAAAGTTGAGCAGCCATTAAAATCCACAATGTGTGTTCTCTTAGCTTTCCAATAATCAATAGAGCCTCTTCTTGAGGGTGAAAGTTGGTTGAATGAATGAATGAATGAATGAATGAATGGATGGATGAATGTGTTAAATGTGTAAATAGAGAGCAAAAGGTTTCAATCCGGTCCGGTGTAAATAGAGACATTATTTTATTTAATTAATTAATTAATTGGATTTGCATTCTGCCCATCTCTGACGACTCAGGGCGGCTCACAGCATATTATTATTATTATTATTATTATTATTATTATTATTATTTATTAGACTTGTATGCCACCCTTCTCCGATATACAAGAAACAAACAAAGGCCAGAGTCAGCAAGACATTCATGAAACACAACGATCAGATAATCCTCCACAATGGCCAAACCCACACGCTGCTATTTATAGCAGCAGCACTAATTACAGCAGCCCCACCCAACCACAGGTGGCCTCATTTTCTCTAATAATCCTTTAGTTGTTGCTTCCTATGCATCACTCTACGCATGCGTGGATGTGTCATTAATTCTTGTTCAGAATCCAGAGATGATACAGATGATTGATCTCCTCCTGGGCTGTCTGCCAAACTCTCCTCCTCCCTGTCACTCAGGCCTCCTTGGTCGGAGGAGACTTCGTCGGCAGATTCCACTGGGAGCAAAACAGGACTGCGGCATGTGGATGTCTCCCCCACACCCACCTCCACATTCCTTGGGGCAGGAGCTGGGCCAGAGCCAACCACAACACAAACATACCATTCATAAACTGTATAGGCCTGGGGGAGAAGTCTCAGTTCCCCTAGGCCTGGCGGCAGAGGTGGGTTCTGTGGGTGTGGCTTATTTTGTGGGTGTGGGTTACTGGCCATGTGACCAGGTGGGAGTGGCTTGACGATCATGTGACTGGGAGTGGCTTAAAGATAATGTGACTGGCTTAAAGGTGGGCAACTTGGCGTCATAAGCTGACGTCCAGTTGACGGTTTGGGTTAGGGTGCCTGGCCTCTCCTCACCTCAAAGAGATACAATTTCCCTATCTATTTACTATTGCTGAACATCCAAAATATACTACTTAATTTAAAAGTCAACACAACCCAATCAACATCTAAAAAGCCACATACAACAGTGAGAGTAGACGGTCTAAACTTCCAGTCTGCAGGCCGGATGAGTCACATGCTGGCCATGCCCAAGCCCAGTTTGGCGAAGGGGTAGCATCACAGCGTGTTAATATAAGGCAACTGGCAGTTGGAACACAGTTCTTTTCAGAGGGGGAGGGGGAGTAAAATGTCTAAACTTCCAGTCTGCAGGTTGGATGAGTCATGTGCTGGAATGCCTAACTCCTTTGTGTCAAAGAGTGTTAATATAATATAATACTATATAAGGTTATAATAATCTGATGGTCATTTAAAAAAAATCCTTTCTTAGCAAGCATCTAGAACATATGGGCTAAGTTTCAAGTTTGTAAGCTTTACAGTTCTGGAGATTTTGTGATGCGTGAGTGGCATTTGGCTTTTATAGAGAGAGAGATATTTACCTTGTGCAGCAATGAACCTATTCTTCTCCTGATAACCCTGCAAGAACAGAAGCAAGATAGGAATGGGGGGGAAAAGCAAAGGTTTAATTTCTGGTGTTGGTCAAAGACCAAAAATTTTGGCATCTTCTCCCATGGGATTAATTCTTTACTTTGCAAATATTGTCACTGCATACAAACTACCTTACAGCCAGGAAAAATAAAGATTTATCTGTGGATGATCTAGATCTACAGGTTAGAATAGAATAGATGAAGATGACAACGAGAATCGACAGCTACTTTTCTTCCTTCCTAAAATACCTGAAATCTCCCAGAATGCAGGCAGTCCTCAAATTACCATATTTTGCGGAGTATAAGTTGCACCTGAGTATAAGACACAGCTTAGTTTTTGGGGAGGAAAATAGGGGGGGGGAAATCAGCTTACCAGGTATTCATCTGGTTAGTGTCCTTAGTCTGGTCAGCTTCAGCACATTATTTTATCCCCTGGTTAGGGCTTTTAAAAAAAACCTTATTTGGAGAGAGTAACAATGGAAGAGCTTGCAAGCCAGTAAGAGCTGGGAAAATCATTAGCATCTGGAAAGAAACATTTGGAGCAAGTAGAGCAAAGACTTACAGCTTGGAAAACATTCTTCACAGAGAGTAACAATGAAAGAGCTTGCAAGCCAGTAAGAGCTGGGAAAATCATTAGCATCTGAAAAGAAACATTTGAAGCAAGCAGAGCAAAGACTTACAGCTTGGAAAACATTCTTCACAGAGAGTAACAATGAAAGAGCTTGCAAGCCAATAAGAGCTGGGAACATTGTTAGCACCTGGTTAGGGCTGGAAAGAAACTTATACAAAGCAAGTTATAGCAATGAAAAAAACCCCTTATGACTTGGAAAACATTCTTCACAGAGAGAAACTATGAAAGAGTCTGCAAGGTAAGAGCTGGGAATATTGTTAGCAGAAAGTTTGGGCTGAAAAAAAAGCTATATTCAGAATATAAGACGCACCCAAATTATCAGCCTCTTTTAGGGAGGAAACAGGTGGGTCTTATTCTCTGAAAAAATACAGTGTGCCCAGAATTGAATCCAAAACTTCAATGGCTAAGGGACGCATTGGTCGAGTGAATTTGGCCCCCTTTTAAGACCTTTTGTGCCACCGTTGTTAAGTGAATCCCCAGAGGTGTTAAGTTAGTAACCCCGGTTGTTAAGAGAATTGGGGTTCCCTGTTGACTTTCCTTGTCATGAGGTCACAAAGTGGGATCACGAGACCCTGCACCCCATCATAAATCAGGTGCCAAGTCTTTGACTTTTGATCATATATGTTGTGTATATGTTTTTATTGGTTTGTCTATGTTGTTTTGTTTTTTCTTTTCTTTTCTTTTTCTTATATTTTTTAATGTATAAAATTATAAAATATTTAAAAAAAATTTAAAAAGAAAATTATATGAATCTACAAGAAAGTCAACCTTTACAAGGTCTTGATTTTAATGCAGAGAAAAAAAAACTGGAGAAGTGACCACTGATAAATGGAATTCTACCGGTTTGGATTGGTTCAACTGAACTGGTAGTAAAAAATGCTACAGATTCGGGCAAACCAATATATACTGTATATCCCACGATCAGCTGTGCCGCAGGATATAGATTAGCTAGAAAGCAGGTGTTCCCAGTCTGTGTGGGCTGTTCCTTCTGTTGCTATTCTGTTTAACTCTTGCATTACCAGTTACCAACTCTTGCATTACCAGTTATCACTCCAACACCAAGAATCAGATAGCAAGAGTCAGAAGGCAAGACAGCAGTTACGTCCACTTGCCAAACTTCCTAAGATGCCTGCTGGGATCCTTTCGGCGTTTCTCTTCTGCCTTCTCACTTTGTCTTCAGCCTGCTACATTCAGAACTGCCCCCGAGGAGTTAAAAGCCCCCTGCACAATGAAGAAATCCGACAAGTAAGGCAGAGAATCGTTCGTGTTTCTATTTATCCCTCCTGTCTTCTTTTCCTTCTCTTTTTTAACAAATAATTTTTATTGATATATAAACTTTAAAAACAAAATTCAAAATAATAAGAAAAAAAATCACAGAAAAAGAAAGAAAACAAAAAAAAGACCTAAGAAAAAAAGAAAAAATAACATTATAAAAAACATATCGAGACCATTGGCACAACAAATATACATAGACATCTATTGATCCTATTACGGTACACATATCGACTCCTATTCTATGGTTTAACATTTCCTTTTGTTAACTTCGCTATTCATTTTACATCAATTAGCGATTTGATTATAACATCCATTATTCATGTACATATTTCTCAATTTTGGTATTAATATTGTATATTGTCAACATTATCATTATCATTATCATTACTGTTGTTATATATATTTCTTCAATTTTTGTGCATCATTTTGTTTTCTTTTGTCAAGCCACTCGCAAAGTAAAAAACATTCACCCATCAATCATACAACAGTTAGGCCGGAGCAAGATGCTGATGCTCAACGGAGATCCCAATTTGTATGGAATTGTAATTATTTCTTAAATATTTGCATGGGATGTACTCAGTAAAGTTTTGCATTTAGATATTGGATCGTCTTGACCGTGCTTGCTTTGGTTGGGTTTGTCAGCTGGAACGCTGATACACTGGACTCTATTATTCGGGTTCTATTCTGATCCTATCGTGATGGTTTTCTGTAAGTTGCTGCCTGAAAATTGATGACGATGACGTATGCTAAATAATTACTCAATTATATTTACTAAACATTCGGATGTCTGTGTTTCTCGCTAGTGCATTTCCTGCGGACTTAGGGACAGAGGCCACTGCTTCGGGCCCAACATCTGCTGCGGGGAAGAGCTGGGTTGCTTCTTCGGCACCGCGGAAACGTTGCTGTGCCAAGAAGAGAATTTTCTGCCAACCCCTTGCGAGTCTGGATGGAAACCGTGCGGGAGCAACGGAGGGAGGTGTGCTGCCTCTGGCATCTGCTGCAATCATGGTGAGCGCATGCTAACCCTCTTCTGGAACAAAACCAAATGCAGGTAGTCTTAATTTATGTCCATCGCCAAGCCTGGAATTTTGATTATACGTCACGATGGTTTTTAAGCGGACCATTTAAGCAAACAGGGTGCCTGATTTTATTATCTATTTTACAGCGGTTGTTAACTGTACCCAGCAAATATAAAGCAACCCCATTGCTATTGATAGTTTTCACAGAAAATCAAAATATCAGTTTCTGCCAAGCTGTCAATCACAGATGTGCGACTGCGGGACACTGCAAATGACTGTAAATGGGGACCAGTGGCCATGCAGTGATTCCTTCAACAACGGTGGCAAGAAAGGTTATAAAATAAGGCAAACCTCATTTAACAACCATTTCACTTAGCAAGTTTGGACATATGCATCCGTAAGTTGAGGACTATCTGTAGCCAAAAATTGCTCCCAAACATTTTGGAGCAGCCTAAGCCAGACTTCCTCCCTGCTTTACTAAAGTGTAAGAAGTGGGAGAAAATTCTACATCAAATTTGCAAGAGTTTGTGATTATAGCAAATTCCAATAAAAATGATTTTAATTTTTCTGTGATTTCCTTATCTGGTTTTCCTATTGGCCAGAGAAAGTTACATTTGCTGTGGTCTAATATCCAATCTAAGCTGTAATTCTCCAAGTTGCAAAAATACAGCTAATCCTAAATTAAATATTTTCCCTTGAACTCTGTTGTTGGTATTGGCTCCTTTACCATTACTTTTGTTTTTGTTTTTCCAGAGAGTTGCATGGTTGATTCCATATGTGATCAAGAGTGAGAAGACTCGAGGAATAACACTAGAAGCTTAAAATTCATACATTTGTGCAAAATAAAAGTTGAGCAGCCATTAAAATCCACAGTGTGTGTTCTCTTAGTTTTCCAATAATCAAGAGTCCCTTTTTGAGGAAGATGGGTGGTTGAATGAATGAATGAATGAATGAATGAATGAATGAAAGAATGTATGAATGAATGAGTGAGTGAGTGAGTGAGTGAGTGAGTGAGTGAGTGAGTGAATGAATGAGTAAATAGAGAGCAAAAGTTTTCAATCCAGTCCGTTGTACGTAGGGACATTAACATAACCACCGTTCATTGATGAGCAGAACCAACAACTGCATCGGTTGACGTTTGCTCTCTGGGGTATGTTGATAAGCCCAAGTTTCAGTCATTTATTTTTATTTATTTATTTATTCATTTGTCCAATACACAAATACATAGGAAGAAAAATAGACATGTAGTAATATATATAATGGTAAAGTGAACATAGAGGAGAGGATATATGAAAGAAAGAAAATATATATGATAAGTGAGAGAAAGGAAAAACAATTGGACAGGGGACGAAAGGCACACCAGTGCACTTATGTACAGCCCCTTACTGGCCTCTTAGGAACCTGGAGAGGTCAATCGTGGAGAGTCTAAGGGAGAAATGTTGGGGGTTAGGGGTTGACACAATTGAGTCCGGCAATGAGTTCCACGCTTCGATATCTCCTGCCAAGTATACAGTTGAGAAAAGCCTCCCCTTCAATCTCGAAACGGTCAAGAAATTCTCGGGTGGCACTAACTCTTTGTCGATTTTGTGTGTTTCGGTAAGCATCTTGGGCACCCATCGCAGCAGCATAAGAACATGACGAGCTCTGCTGAATCAGGCCAAAGCCCATCGAGTCCGGCATTCTGTGTCACACATTGGCCCACAAGGTCCATGGGGATCTTGAGCACAAAGAGAAGGCAAGACCCTCCCTTTCCCTTGACCCCCCAACAAATGGTGCTCAAGGGAATCCTGCCTGCCTCAACCAATATAGAGGCAGCACATGGACATCCGTTTCAATAACCACCGATACGCTTGGCATCCATGAATCTGTCTAATCCTGCCTTGAAGCTATCAAGGCTGACAGCTGTCACAACTTCTTCTGGAAGTGGATTCCATAAACCAACGACCCTCTGGGTGAAGAAATATTTCCCTTGATTTGTCCTCACTTTTTTTACCTATGAGCTTTAAGGAGTGCCCCCTTGTCCTAGTATTGTGTGATAGAAAAAATAATTTTTCTCTATCCACTTTTTCTATCCCATGCATGATTTTATACCCTTTGATCAAGTCACCCCTTCAATGCCGTCTTTCAAGGCTGAAGAGACCAAGACGTTGCAATCTGCTTTCATAAGGGAGGGGCTCCATTTCCTTGATCATTCTTGTTGCCCTTTTTAGCACCTTTTCGAGTTCCATTATATCCTTCTTGAGGTGCCGTGACCAGAACTGTACAAAGTACTCCAAGTGTGGTCTCACCATCGATTTTTACAGTGGCAATACAACACTTACCGACTTATTTTCAATTCCCTTCCTAATCATGCCGAGCATGGTATTTGCTTTTTTTACTGATGCACCCACCGCAGCAGCGTTCATGCCCTTAGCATTCAGGTAACATATTACAACGCACACTTCCGCATTTGGAGGGAAATGGAATGAGGACACTCATCTCTAACTTACGCCACAACACCAGTCGACTTACAGTAGTTTCATTTAGTGACCATTTGAATAATAATAATAATAATAATAATAATAATAATAATAATAATAATAATAAATAATAATAATAATAATAATTTATTAGATTTCTTTGCCGCCCCTCTCTGAAGAAGACTTGAAGTTACAATGGCACTGAAAAAAGGTCATTTATGCAGGACGCCCTGCATTTTCTTTCAATGTCTTTCAGTGCAAATTGGGTGCTCTGGGGTGGAATTCCATTTTTGCTACACCACTGCGCTCCCCCCCCCCCACCGCCGCAAGGTCACGTGACCAAAGTTTGCCAAACTGACTCATTTTTATGAAGTTTCAGTGGTGTTGAGGGGCATGTGATCCGCTTTTGCGACCTTCTGACCAGCAAAGTCAATGGGGAAAGGCAGATTCGCATAATGACTGGGTCACTAATTTAACAACTATAGTGATTCCCTTAATAACAGTGGCAAGAAATGTCCTAGAGTGGGATAAAATTGACTTGACGTCTTGCTTAGCAACAGGAGTCAATTTTATGGTCGTATGTCGAGGACTACGGGTATTGGCCAGAATTCCTAGAAGGACACTCCACTCTCAAACGCGCCCAGGTTGCTTCCGGGATTGAGATGACGCTTTTCCGCCGCTCGACCGGAAGCTCTCCGCGCGTCCCATCATTCCTGACGCAACTTCCGGTCTGCGAGCTCGGAAAGTAGAACAGGCAGCATTTCTGCTCGTTCTTCCCCTTGAGGTCGGCGGGACTGTGTTTCCCGGCGTCCCTCGGGCCACTTCCGGATCCGGCTCGGGCTCGATTTCCGGTCGACCTGCGCCCGCGCTTCCCGTCCGATGCTGGCGGCGGGGCTGAGGGGCCTTCCCGGCCTGCTGGGCCGCGGCGCTCCGAACCTGGTCCCCTCTCGAGGCCGCAAGACCCGCCACGACCCTCCGGCCAAGTCTAAGGCGGACCGGATCAAGGTGCCGCCGCCCGTCGACCCGGCCGAGCTGCTGGTCGTCATTGACCGTTACGAGCACCACTGGCGGGTGTTGAACGCCCTGAGGTGAGGCCCTCCGGAACCGCTGAGCCCATCATTCCCAGCAGGGAAGATTCTGTGAGGGTCTCCTCTGTCTATTTATTATCTACCTATATCTGTCCATCTATATCTATCTATTATCTATCTCTCCGGCCGCCCACCCATCTATCTATCTATCCGTCTATATTATCTATCTATCCTGTCTGTCTGTCTGTCTATATCTATCTATCTATCTGTTGTCTATATGTATTTATTATCTATCTGTCTGTCTGTCTGTCTGTCTATATCTATTTTATATATATATATATATGTATATGTATATATGTATGTATCTATGTATGTATCTATGTATGTATGTATATCTGTTTATCTGTTTATCTATTAACTATCTATCCATCTGTATCTATTTATTATCTCTCATAAGAACATAAGAAAAGCCATGCTGAATCAGGTCAAAGCCTGATTCTATCCACCTTTTCTATCCCATGCATGATTTTATACCCTTCGATCAAGTCACCCCTTAAACACCGTCTTTCAAGGCTGAAGAGACCAAGGCGTT
This sequence comes from Erythrolamprus reginae, assembly GCF_031021105.1. Taxonomy (NCBI): domain Eukaryota; kingdom Metazoa; phylum Chordata; class Lepidosauria; order Squamata; family Dipsadidae; genus Erythrolamprus; species Erythrolamprus reginae. Next base: position 3,798,422 of record NC_091956.1, read on the forward strand.
GCCTCTCTATCAATCTATAGCTATCTATCTTTCTATCTATCTATCATCTACCTGTCCACCCATCCATCCATGTATATCTATTCTCTCTCTCACACACACATATGTGGTATCTGTATCTATTATTTCTCTATCATTTATCATCTACCATCTTTTCATCTCTATTATTCATCAACTATCTATATCTGTCTGTTTCTGTGTATCTGTTGATCTATCTATGCTGTATGTATATCTACCTATTTCTATTATTTCTGTCATTTATCATCTACTATCCATCGTCTCTCTATCATCTGTCTTTATTTAATCTGATCTAGCTATATATTTCTCTATATATCTATATTATCTATATTATTTTTATCTATTATTGCATCTATTTCTCTATCATTTCTCTACTTTCTATTACTTGTCTGTCTATATCCATCCACAAATCCCTATCTATATGAAGCGGGCATCCATATAAATTTGATTCATCTAACCAACCAACCATCATTTTACCTATATCTATTAAATTTATTCCTGCTCATCTCGCTCGAGTGATTCTGGGCAGCTTACAGTAACACAATACCATTAAAAACAAGAAACCGTAAACGGTAACATAATAAGTTCATTAAAATGAATAAAGAAATAGCCATGATGGTGGGGAACGCAAGATCTTTGCAATTACAAACAATTGCGCTAAGATTCCATGGAAACGGTTCCACGGTACTAACCAGGCCCCCCCCAGCTTAACCATCAAGCCCACCATATGTCAGGAATTCTTATCTGCTGGTGTGTCTATTACTGAGCTCTATTTAACGCAATCGTTGTTGGAGCAAGGGAGACTAGGCTGCCCATAAAAAAATTTACCACCCCATCCCTTCGTTGTCTCACAATAACATTGTACCTTTTTTGCCCTCCCCACAGTCTTCTCAAATGAAAGCGCTTAGGGGTGCCAAAAGGTTGTCTTGCGTTTGGGGGCGGAAATCTTTTCTTTTCTTTTTAAAATGTTTTTATTGAATATATACATTAAAAACAGGGTACAGAAAAGCAAAAGGGATATATATAATATACATTCTAACATTTATAATTTACTTATATAGTACACGTAGATGGGGAGGGAGAAAATAAGAAAGGTAGGGGGTTGGGGAAGAAGGGAAAGTGATATAAGGGGAAGGGGGATAGGAAATTTGAGCAGAAGAGGAGTAGTAAATCTTTTCAACAATCTTTCCTATGCTAGATTGGAGATGAAAGAACAACTCAGATTTAAAATCTACGACCTGTGGCATGGGGAAACGGCGAAGCTGAGGAAGAAAACTGAGGAAGAGGAACATCGACGTCTCATGGCCTTGAATGACGCGGAAAATAAGCGTTTACTCGAGCGGAGGTAAAAATCACAGTGTGTGTGTCTCATTCCACATGTCAAGACAGCATCAAGTTCAGGAGTTAGTTGGGGGAAAGATAGTGAGCCGGGGTGGCGCAGCAGGTAGAGTGCAGTACTGCAGGCCACTGAAGCTGACTAGATTCAGATGCAGGTTAGTGGTTCAAATCTCATCACCGGCTCAAGGTCGACTCAGCCTTTCATCCTTCCGAGGTGGGTCAAATGAGGACCCGGATTGTGGGGGCTGACAGCTCAATGTGGATTTTATGCTCTGACGAAGTCAATAGGGACCGACCAAAACTTTTTGTGAACAGTCGGTCGGCTCTTTTTTTCCCTGTCCCTGCACTAGGTTGGAACGTGTCCGGAAGGAGGAACTACTGGAGAAGGAACGCAAGCTACAAAGTGACCAAAACAGGGTCCTGTTTCAGGAGGAATTTCTCAAGAAGAGAGAGGTGGAGGTGCTTCAGTTACAGGTAAAGCAGCCCCAAGTCTCCCATCACTCACCTTCACCAGAACGTTGCAAATTCTGTCTGTTGTACATTGCACATTCTAATCCGTTAAGGCTTTTTTTAACCCCACAAAACTGGTGATTTCATGGCCACCCTTGTGTAACTTCCCCGTGGCTTTTCTTTCTTTCTTTCTTTCTTTCTTTCTTTCTTTCTCTTTCCTTCTATTTTTCTTTCTCTCTTTCCTTCTCTTTTTCTTTCTCTCTTTCCCTCCTTTCTTTCTTCCTTTCCTTCTTTCTCTTCCTTCTTCCTTCCTTCTTTCTCCTTCCTTCTTTCTCTCCTTCCTCTCCTTCCTTTCTTTCTTTTCTTGTCTCTTTCTTTCTCTCTCTCCCTTTTCTTTCTCTCCTTCCTTCCTTCCTTCCTTCCTTTCTTTGTGTGGCAAGCTGTTAATTTATCACCAACTTCTGCACCAGCTTTACAGTATGTATGTATGTATGTATGTATTTTTTGTGGTAAGCCACCCAGGGAGTGAAAGAATCCCACGAATCCCAGCGACCGGTGAGGTCACACAGAGTTGGCCTACTTAGGGTCCCATCGACCAAACAATGTCGGTTGGCGGGACCTAGGGATAGAGCCTTCTCTGTGGGAGCCCCGGCCCTCCGGAATCAACTCCCCCCAGAGATTCGCACTGCTCCCTCCCTCCTTGCCTTCCGAAAGAGCTTAAAAACTCATCTTTGCCGCCAGGCTTGGGACTCTTAGATCTTCCCTTGGCCACTGAATGCCTTAAGTATGATCGCTGAATGTTTGTTTGGTTAATAAGTTGTTTTTTTTAATTAATCTTCTCTTTTAATTGTTTTTAAATTGCAGTATTAATTGGATCATATTATTGTTCTATTTTTATATATGCTGTGAGCCACCCCGAGTCCTCGGAGAGGGGCGGCATACAAACCCAGATTAGATAGATAGATAGATAGATATAGATATATGATAGATAGATAGATAGATAGATAAGATAGATAGATAAATGATAGATAGATAGACAGACAGACAGAAAGATTGATAGATTGATTGATAGATAGATAGATAGATAGATAGATAGATAGATAGATAGATAGATAGAGATAGATAGAGCTGCAATTCTGTAACTAAATCAATTTTATTAGACCCTCTCTTACTTTCTCGTGACGCTGAGCCTTAACCATAAGCTTTTAACGATACAATCTAGTGTCTTTTAAGCTTCGGCCTCATTCTTTCTTCCTCCTCTCCACTGCTCTAGGAAGAATCCCAGAATTTCATCACGCTTGAAAACTTGGACCAGCGGATCGAGGAGTGCCTGGACAAGACGCAGAATTACAATTTTGCCATCGATAAAGACGGGAGAGTAGTTAAGAGGACGGCCTTATCATAGTAGCCACATCTCACCACGGGAAGGAGCCAAATCTGAGGTTTGCCATGAGCAGTCAAGGGGGTTGCGTACAACTTCCACACTATTGGTACCACTCCCTGTGGGTAGGTTGGCAGATAATTCCTGCTTTCCAAACTCTGTAAGTTTGGCTTGGCAACTGTTCTGGCTCTTTTTCAGGAAGAAATGGATCATCTTCAGAGATTTTTTTTTTGGGTGTATGTGTGTGTGTTATTTTGGCATCTCACCTTCCATTGTTCCCGAATTTTAGATCTCAATTTTTGAAAATTCTATATGTGTGTAAAACCGCTTTTCCACAGATTGGTTCCTTCGGAAAAAGGAAGCGTTGCTTAGGGAAGTCACTGAAAAATAATTGACCTTGTTGTCTAGGTTTTTCCGGTTTGCTCTGTAATTAAATACAATATTTTATTTTACCGGTTCTAAACTGTTCGTTTGTCTTTCTTTTTTTTCTTTTTAGAAACATAGAAGATTGATGGCAGAAAAAGACCTCATGGTCCATCTAGTCTGCCCTTATACTATTTCCTGTATTTGATCTTACAATGGATCAATGTTTATCCCAGGCATGTTTCAATTCAGTTACTGTGGATTTACCAACCATGTCTTCTGGAAGTTTGTTCCAAGGATCTACTACTCTTTCAGTAAAATAATATTTTTTCACGTTGCTTTTGATCTTTCCCCCAACTAACTTCAGATTGTGTCCCCTTGTTCTTGGGTTCACTTTCCAGCACCAACTGAATTCTTGGGCGGTTAATTCCTAAGCCATTTGGGACAGTAACAATATCAGCACATAAAATTGTGCCTGCTACACGATTGAGTTTTTTTCAATACAGATAATACTCTGCCTACAAAGATCCCTGAAAAAAAATTACAACGATCCCTGAAAAAAGTGACTTATGAATGTTTTCTGCACATGCACAGGAAGCAAAATCTTGTGAGGGTGTTGTGGTTGGCTCTGGGCCAGCTCCTGCCCCAAGGACTGTGGGGGTGGATGTGGGTGAATCCTCGCAGTGTCAAAGGCCTGTTTTACTGCCGACTGCCTCGGGCAGCGATGTATCGTCAGAAACGGAGTGTCTGTGAAATGGGAAAAAATCTGAAGGAGCGTAGCTGTGACGACTTCACAGCTACTTGTTAATTGCTTTGAGTTTGTTTGTTTTTTTATTATTTCACTGCCTTCAAGTCTGTTTGTTTTACAAGTAAGCCCTTTGACTATAAAAAGAGGGGGCCTGGCAGGCAGCCCATTAGGAAGCCATGTATCATCCTCTTTATCTTCACTGGACTCTGATGATGAAACATTTATTGAAGTACGTAGGCAAAGAGCCTTGAATAGGAAAGAGCAGCTACGTAGGTATCACAAGAAACAAGAGAGTTCACCTGTGGTTCGGTGTGGTTCATCTAATTAAGGCTGCTGTTAAATGGCCGGCCTCTCGGTGTGGAAGATTATCTGTTTGTGATCATGGATTTGTCTTGACCCTTCAGATTCTCCAAGGACCCTTTGCTTTGATATCTGGTCTCTGAACGTAAATCATAGTTAATGAATCCCAGCGACCGATTAGATCCCACAGAGTTGGCCTTCTCCGGGTCCTGTTGACTAAACAATGTCGTTTGACGGGTCCGAGGGGAAGAGCCTTCTCTGTGACGGCCCTGACCCTCTGGAACCAGCTCCCCCCTGAGATTAGAACTGCCCCCACCCTCCTTGCCTCTTCACCTCCCAGAATTCCTCAGCCAGCACTGGTGGACTTCAACTCCCAGAATTCCTCAGCCAGACCTCGGTTGGCCTTCCTCAGAATTCCTCAGCCAACCACTGGTGGACTTCAACTCCCAGAATTCCTCATCCAGACCTCGGTTGGCCTTTCTCAGAATTCTTCAGCGACCCACCGGTGGACTTCACCTCACAGAATTCCTCAGCCAGACCTCGGTTGACCTTCCTCAGAATTTCTCAGCCAGCCACTGGTGGACTTCAACTCCCAGAATTCCTCAGCCAGACCTCGGTTGGCCTTCCTCAGAATTCCTCAGCCAACCACTGGTGGACTTCAACTCCCAGAATTCCTCATCCAGACCTTGGTTGGCTGTCCTCAGAATTCCTCAGCCAGCACTGGTGGACTTCAACTCCCAGAATTCCTCAGCCAGACCTCGGTTGGCCTTCCTCAGAATTCCTCAGCCAACCACTGGTGGACTTCAACTCCCAGAATTCCTCAGCCAGACCTCGGTTGGCCTTCCTCAGAATTCCTCAGCCAACCACTGGTGGACTTCAACTCCCAGAATTCCTCATCCAGACCTTGGTTGGCTGTCCTCAGAATTCCTCAGCCAGCACTGGTGGACTTCAACTCCCAGAATTCCTCAGCCAGACCTCGGTTGGCCTTCCTCAGAATTCCTCAGCCAACCACTGGTGGACTTCAACTCCCAGAATTCCTCAGCCAGACCTCGGTTGTCCTTCCTCAGTATTCTTCAGCCAGCCACTGGTGGACTTCAACTCCCAGAATTCCTCAGCCAGAAATTCAGGGAGTTGACATCCACTTGGCATCAAGCACCCAAGATTGAAAACCCCGCTCTTATATTCTCCCGCAACGGCTACGAAACAAAAGAGACCGTCACTGACGCACGCCGAAGGACGCATTCAAAAATCAGCTTCTTTTATTTTGTGCTCTGCCTCGAGATAAGGGACGGCTTGATTTTGGTGTGTGTGTGTGTACGTCTGTATAACAAAACGCTTGAGAGGTAGCTTCGAGGAAACGGACCCCGTCCCCCGAATCTGCACTCAAAATCACCAGCCGCTCTTGTCCTTAGTAGCAGTCAACGGCATCGCTGCTCTTCTGCACACCCAAACTCTTCGTTGGTCACCAAGAATTGGTCAACATCTTCTGCAGCTCCTTTCCCGACCTGGGTGGGCTTTTGAATGCAGGAAAGACCTCGTGTGAGCTGGAAGGGTCCATGGGCTCCCTTGGAGATAAATCTTCTAAAGGTAGTTTTAAAAGTTTTGTCCTGAGCTCCTCCCTACGAGACGGTCCTGGCTCGGATAGAAGAACTTGGGGGAAGCGACTGACAGGCCGAGAGGCAGGAATACGGAAGCCCAAGCAGACCGGACTGTTGCCTTAGCAGCCAGCAGGGGACGGAGCAAAAGAATACACAGCCATGAGGATGAAATAGACCATCACCAGCACAGTACCTGGGTGGGAGAGAGAAAAAACAAAATGGAGAGATACAAATCTAATAAATAATTATTATTAATTAGATTTGTATGCCACCCCTCTCCGAAGACTCGGGGCGGCTCTTACTCACATGAACACTCGTGTGTTCATTCTATTTTTACACCCACGTCCCCTCCGCCACCAACAAAAAGCCAAATTCGATTTGCATCTGTTTTCACCTAAGGCAGAATGCAGATCCCTCCTTTCTCCATTACGACATTTTTTTTCCCCCACAGCAACAATTCTGTGATGTCAATTTGTGTTGGCTAGCCCACATCCACCCCATGGGCTTGTAAGCAGTGTTCCCTCTAATTTTTTTTTTTGGGGGGGGGAAGTATAGTGTCTGAGCGGCAGTCCCTTCGGGACTGGGCGGCACAGAAATAATAAATAAATAAACAAACAAACAAACAAACAAACCAAAAAGCCACCCTGTTTTGCCTCAGAGAATTTCAAAATAAAATACTGTACTGTGTGTCTATAACAGTGAGCTCATAATAGGGCAACTCTATCAATATCAAAATGCCACTTAAATAGTTGAGCTAGTTTCAAACTAGATTTTGATTTTCTTTCTCTCTTCCTTACTCCCATTCTTTTTCTTTCTCTTTTCCTTCCTCTCTTTTTTCTATCTGTTTCTCTCTCTTCCTCTCTTCCTCTCTCTCTCCTTCCCTCTCACTCTTTCCCTCTCGGCTTCTGGGCAGGTTTGGAAAACTCTGAGTTGATGATGATTTTTAAGTGAGCGATTGCTCACTGCTCAGCTTAGAGGGAACTATGCTTGTAAGGGCTCATGAGGACGGATTTGAGTCTAAATCTCTGCAGATTTAATTCATGGCTCCTAGCCCTATCACACACCTACCCTTTATAAAGTTGGGTTTCCGCCCCCACCCCCCTGGTGCCCCCATCTCTTTGCCAGAACACCTTTGACAAATAGGAGCATTCTACTATAAATGCATTGGCAATCTTCAGTCTGGAAAGACCATGGTATCATGCCCTGGGTTTCCCAGAGAATAAAGCCTGGGTAGGTTAGAGACGTGGAGAGGGGGGATCTGCTGCCCGGTTGCTGGGTGGGTGTGGCCATGGTGGGCGTGGCCTAGTTGGTTTCCTTCACATCAGGGGCCTGTTTCCGGCCTTCTGGAGTTTCCAGGAGGCCCATTCCCCCCTCCCTCTCCCTGAGCTGCCATGCCTGATCCCTGCACTTACCTCGCATCCAAAATGGGCTGCCCGGAGACTCTCGGGTGGGGTGGGTGAGGTGAACCAGGGGTGGGATTTGAAGCATCTCTGAACTGGCCATGACAATAGCTACGGGTTCTCCCGAACCTGAGCAAACCCATAGCAGCCCACACCCTCACCATTTTAAAAGACATTCCCTTTTAGAGTGTGATTATTTTAAGAAAGAAGATATTCAAGTCCCTTTGTCTTCTTCTCCAAAACTCATCACCTTAATTTCTAATTAGCCTGATCGTTTTCTTTCACCGCAGAATCTCCCATGGACAAAACACCCACCCTCTTAACGAGTACTATAAATCAGATTTTGTGATGACCCGGGGCATGGCACAAAGGCAACACAGCCAGAAAACTGGTATGAATCCCTTTATTGGCACCAACCTTGCTCCCAATGTCCCTTTTACTCTCCAGCCTGGAGAAAAGCGCTCTCACAAAACTGTAGATACTCCAGTCCAAATGCTGTAAACAGAATGATTGCAAAAAAATCACTCCAGCAGGGCGAGATAATGAGTCCCAGATGGGAAGAATAATTCCATCAAGACAAGCGTGGCACTAATTCAGACAGTACAGAGGAGCACCAGGATTGCAGGCCACACTCTCAACACCAGGTGGATTCAGAGTTTGTTCCTGACAAATGCCCCTCCCAAGTGCCTCTCCTTTAAACTCCATCCCCAGGTGTGCCTTGTGAAGGCAATTGGGGCCCTTTCCTTCCTTGTAAGCCACACAAAGCAACGCGGCCCACACATTCAAGGTACAGAAGTAATCACTCACAGCTACACCTTGTCCTCCTTCCGGCTTGTAGAACCACTTCACCACGGTGTTAGCGGAAACCTCTTCTCGCTTCATGCAGGAAATGCACATGAGTTTCATGCGCGACCCCTGGACGGCCTCTGTCTCTGAAGGGGCCTCGACGCAAACGGAAGAACAGATGCCCGCTGGATAAGGATGGAAACGATGCAACAATGCAGTTTGGAGGTGGGGAAGATGTGCAGCCAAGTCAGAAAAGAAAGAAAAAGGAAGATAAATGCACAAGATGCAGGAAATTACCATATTTTTCGGTGTATGAGATGCACCTTTTTACCTTAAAAAGGCACTTAAAAATTAAACTAATAAATGTTAATATTAAAAAGAAAGAATGGAAGAAAGAAAGAAGGATGAATGGATGGAAAGAAAGAAAGAAGGAAGAAAGAAAGAAAAAGAAAGAAGGAAAGAAAGAAAGAGGGGCGGCATATAAATAAATAATAAATAAATAAACAAATAGTGCAGCATCTAAATCAATTAAACAAACGAATAGTGACCTACATTTCCATTTGCCCAATCTTTTTCCTTTTGCCCGAGCACAGCACTTTTCAAGCAGAAAAGTTGCCCGACGCCTTTTCAGCTCTCGCAAGGATTTGGGGTTGTGACATTTGAGGAGACAATATGACATAGAACCGCAGAAGGGATGTGGGTGGTATACAGTCCTTGGGATTTTTCCCCCCTTTAAAATTCCCTTTCTCAGAGAGTGGAGTCGAGGTTGCTTTGTATGTATTGCTTTGTTATTGCAGACTCCGTAGCTCTACGGGGGTGGGATTGTGATTTCTGTGGCATTCAGCATTTTGAAGTCAACGGGTTCAAATGTGGCCATGGTTATTGTTGGGACCCTCCGGGCAGTGAGTAGCCATCTAGTTCCAACTGCTGCTGCTTTTTTTTTTTTTAAATAAAATTTTATTGATTTTTATAAAATAGTTACATAAAACAAACATATAACAGTGCACAGTGCGTGTGCCCATCACCTAACAAACAAGACACCCCCCTTCACCACCACCACCCATACAAGAGGATTCAAAGGTTTTGATTGATTTATCTATAATTCCTTGGCTCTATCATGCATTGAATATTACTAAAAGAGTGATTGCAGTTTATTTTTCACATTTACATCACAGATTCTACTCAACATATAATCTTTCACCTTATTCCATCGTACCATCAGCTTCTCCAATTCGTCAAAATTATTTAATCTTTTTTCCATAATTTCAAAGTGTATGTGGTCCACCATGTACCAGTACCAATTTTGCAATGTCCATTTTGTGGAATCTTTCCAACCCAATACCACCACCGCTTGAGCACTTTCCAATGCTGCAGATTTTATTTCCTTGAATTCTCCTAGTTTTCTTTGTTTCATTAAAATCGCTATTTCTTTTGTAATTGTCCAGTTAATATTTAACATTTTGTTAATTTCATTCTGTACTTCATTCCAGAATGTCTGAATTTCTGCACACTCCCAGAACATATGCATAAAGATTCCCTTTTTTTGACAACCATGCCAACAATTACCCTTCTCTTTCCCCTGGAAGTGTGCAAGTTGTGCTGGTGTATAGTACCATTTATGTAAAATTTTCCTTCTCATCTCTTTAACTCTCGTATTTTTGATCTTATATATATTTTCTACTATTTCTTTCATTTCACTTTCATCTACAGTGGTACCTCGAGATACGAGTTTAATTCGTTCCGGACCTGGGCTCTTAAGTCGAGCAGCTCTTATCTCGAACGACTTTTCCCCATAGGAATTAATGTAAATAATTTTAATTGGTTCCAGCCCTCAAAAAACTCACAAAGTTAGTCTAAATTATGCAGAAAGACATGTTTTTAATGAAGAAATGTACATGTACATATAAATGAATAATGAAGTTTCTTTCACTTAACTTGTAAACTTTCTTAAACTTTTAAATTTACATATGTTCAACTTCTCTGCCACCCAATCCTGTAGGACAGAGGTCCCCAACCCTTTTTGCACCAGGGACCGGCTTTAAGCGATCAAGAGAGGAATGGGTGAATGAATGGACGGAGGGTGGGAAGGAAGGAAGGAAAGAGGGAAGGGACAGGAACAGAGGAAGGAAGCAAGGAAACTTATGAAAGGGGAGAGTAAGAGAGGAATGAGTGAAGGGAGGGAGGGAGGGAAGAAGGTGGGAAGGAGAAAGAAAAGAAGAAATAGAGGAAGGGAAGGTAAAAGAGAGAAAGAAAAAGAGCAAGAAAGAAAGCTGCAAGCACCCCCCCCGAGCCCCCCAGGCTGGCTGCAACCTTTTAAAACACGCGCGCTGCTTCGCAGCTGTCTCCTGAAGCCGAACGCGGAAGTTAGCGTTTGGCTTCAGGAGACAGCTCCTTGGCGCTTGTATCTCGAATTTGGGCTTGTAAGTAGAACAAAAATATCTCTCCCCTCCCAGCTCTTATCTCGAGTTGCTCTTAAGTAGAGCAGCTCTTATGTCGGGGTTCCACTGTATTTGTAAATCATTTTGCCAGCATCTTGTCAAACCTTTTGTTATTTCCTCTTCCACCTGCAATAACATTCTATATATATTACCGCCAACTGCTGCTGCTTGAAAAGCAAGGGAAAATAGATGGGCTGGAGAGAGGCAAGAAGGAGGGGGAGATGAGGAGGAGAACCAAAGAGCAGGGGCTGTTAATCTATCTCTTTTCTATCCTCAGGAAACCTGGGTGAAACTGTTGAGATTTAAAACAGGAGACAAATGGACTTTTCCATTTCTGTTGCCACAAAAGGTGGAGGGGTTGAGCCAGAAGGGGAAGCAAAGAGTTTCGGGGAAGGAAAAAGATGGGCAGGTGCTAGGGACATTTATTTATTTATTTGATTTTTAACCTTGCCTTTATACTCAATAAGGTGGGGTTTGGAGGTGGGTGAGTGGGTGTTGGGTTCGATTTCTTTACAGACGAGATATCCTCTGTGGAGTTTAGCCCTACCAGATGTAACATTCGAGAATCCTCTGTGGAGTTTAGCACTACCAGATGTAACATTTGGTCACTGTGTGAGCTAGCAAGCCAACAACAAACAGAAGCCAAACCAAATACTTTTGGATAAAGCTGCGTGAGAAGAAGTCCTCCAGGATTAGAAAAAAGAAACATTTTTGTACGGGGTGGGGGAGGGATTTTGAACACAAAAAAGCTAAATTGCGGGAGGAAGGACACACCAAAGAGGTTTAAGGAGAAGGATTAAAACTCAAAAGGAGGCGGAGTAGCTGCCTAAGAAAAATCCTGAAACTCTTCGCAGCCCACACCCCCCTTTCTGGTTTCCTGCCTTGCTTCTTCTCCCATTACCGCCTTCACCTGCCAAAGCCAACCGCTATACCCCGGCCCGGAGTTGCCTGTCCGATTTCCAACTGAGAAAACAAAACGCCAAAAAGCAACAGGCTGCTTTTAATTACAAGCCGCGTAAATCTCACCATAGCAGCCTCTCTGGTCCCCGAGGAGCGACAGAAAGGCAACCGATCAGTGGCCTCCCAACCGTCACTCCTCCCTTGCAGGCTCCTGCCTTGCCCTGCCCAATCCAGCCCTCCCCCCTGGCCCCCTCCCCACCGCGCCCCGTCTTTCCAGCAGGGCTCCCATTGTTCGGGAAGGAGGCGTCCCTATCCCCGCACCTACCCCAAAGCGCCGCCAGCAAGGTCGAGGCGAAGGCAACCTTTGTCAACGCAGCCATCATTCCCACGGAACTTGGGGAGACGGGGGTCTTCTCGGGAGGGGGGGGGGAAGCGCTCAACTGGAGATCCTGGAAATCCGGGCAGTGCAAAGGCTGGGTTCGACCCAGAGAAGAACGGATTGAGTGGGGACGGCTGAGTCTTAGGGGAGCGCGCAACCGCGGGCGCCGACGATGGAGGCGCGATTCAGCACCACGGAGAGCGCCGCCTTTAGAGACTACCGGTCCAATGGTGCACCCGCTGCTTCTCCGGGGCTCCGGCGTCGCGCCTGATGGGCACCAAGCCCCGATCCCCTTCCCCACCCGGGAGAGGCGGCGTGGCTTGAAGGGGACTCCGCGCCCGATGCTGCTCCAGCCCGACCTCCGACGCCTGGCGCTGCGCGAAGAAGCGCTTGGAGAGGTTGGAGATGGAGCAACCTCTTGGCGTTTAGGGTGGAGTAAGGGGAGGTAGAGGAAGCCTCCCTCCCTCCCCCATGGAAACATGCGCAGATTTGTCCTTGGCAAAAAAAAAAAGCAGGCACGTCCCCCTCCACTGAACCCGCGGTTTCCCTCGCCTTGCCAGCCCGAGGGGCGAAGCGGCTGTTGAGCGCGCCGCGCGCAAACTTGGGCGCGCCTGGTTGCCAGTCGCCCGATCGACTCTTTTCTCCAGCTGGGCGGAGAAGGCGGGGCTTTCTAAGAAACCTGGCGCTAGCAAGAGAGGTTGGGGAGCGTTACTCTGCCAGCAGCAGGTGGTTCTGGGAAGTCATGTAGTTGGCAAGAAGGAGAGATTTGGGGAGGAAAGCTAGCCTTGAGCCGAGCTGAGCCCAACCCAACCCAACCGAGACCTCGAAAACGTCCAAAGATACTTCACCAGAAGAGCCCTCCACTCCTCCACCCGAAACAGAATACCCTACGAAAACAGACTAACTATCCTGGATCTTGAAAGCTCAGAACTGCGGCGCCTAAAACAAGATTTAAGTATTGCCCACCAAATCATTCGCTGTAATGTCCTTCCGGTCACCGACTACTTCAGCTTCAACCGCAACAACACAAGAGCATGCAACAGCTTCAAACTCAATGTTAATCGCTCCAAACTTGACTGTAAAAACTATGACTTTAACAATCGAGTCGTCAAAGCGTGGAACTCATTACCTGACTCAATAGTGTCAACCCCCAACCCCCAACATTTCTCCCTCAGACTCTTCTCGATTGACCTCTCCAGGTTCCTAAGAGGCCAGTAAGGGGCGTACATAAGTGCACTGATGTGCCTTTCGTCCCCTGTCCAATTGTCTTTCCTTTCCATTTTATCATATATATTCTTTCCCACCTACTTCTCTTCCTCTTCACTTCCTATCTTTTATATATCACTTAATGTCTATTCCCTTTCATATGTATTGTATATTGGACAAAGAATAAATAAATAAATAAATAAAAAAGACCTCACCTACAAAAAGAGATGGATCAAATTGAACGGGTCCAAAGACGGGCTACAAAAATGGTAGAAGGTCTTAAGCATAAAACGTATCAGGAAAGACTTAATGAACTCAATCTGTATAGTCTGGGGGACAGAAGGAAAAGGGGGGACATGATCGAAACATTTCAATATGATAAAGGGTTAAATAAGGTTCAGGAGGGAAGTGTTTTTAATAGTAAAGTGAACCCAAGAACAAGGGGGCACAATCTGAGGTTAGTTGGGGGAAAGATCAGAAGCAACATGAGAAAATATTATTTGATTGAAAGAGTAGTAGATGCTTGGAACAAACTTCCATCAGATGTGGTTGGTAAATCCACAGTCTCTGAATTTAAATATGCCTGGGAGAAACATAGATCCATCCTAAGATAAAATACAGGAAATAGTATAAGGGCAGACTAGATGGACCAGGAGGTCTTTTTCTGCCGTCAATCTTCTATGTTTCTATGTTTCTAATCCAAGCCAAGCCAAGCCAAGCCAAGCCAAGCCAAGCCAAGCCAAGCCAAGCCAAGCCAAGCCAAGCCAAGCCCCCTCGCAGCTCCACATTGTGCCTTTCCAGTGATGGGCTGCCAAAAGTTTTACGGACACACTGTGGGCGTGGCTTATTGTGTGGGTGTGGCTTGAGGGGCATGTGACCATGTAGGAGTGGCTTGCCAGCAAGGTGACACATGGGAGTGGCTTGACAATTATGTGACCGGGTGGCTGAAAGTTCATTTGACTGGGTGGGAGTGGCTTACTGACCAAGATAAGTTTTCAAATAGGTGCTTGGACTCTTTTAAAGTGGATTAAGTCCCATTATATGAATAGCCCCCAAAAGGACAAATGATAGACAGCTTTATTCGTTGAGGAGCACAGTAACATTTTAAGGTTTTGTACTGAACCCACAAGGTTCAGTATGATAACAGATTAGGCAAGTAGCTCAATTTTCTTGAATTGCTATAAAGGTTCAGATGAAGATGATTTAAAAAGTGTCTATGGGTAAAAACATACTATTTAATTATTTCCTATTTTAAAAGCAATTAAGGATCATACTAAGGTACCAGAGAAGGAAGGATAATAAAAAAAAACTATTAAGTATTCAATAAATAGTGCTTATTTGACCCCTATGACAATCATTAAGTGTTGTATCACATGATTCTTGACAAATGTATATTTTATTTTATGTACGTTGAGAGCATATGCACCAAGACAAATTCCTTGTGTGTCCAATCACACTTGGCCAATAAAAAATTCTATTCTATTCTATTCTATAAATTTACTATCCCAACTACGTTCCCTCCCACTGTGCCTTTCGCTAACTCTCTGTTGTGCTTTTAGCTGGTTTCGGGGTTGCATTTACTCTCCAGGTTTGCGTGCTGTTAGGGTTCATGATCTAAAAAGTGCGTGCGAAGCTCCTTAGAAGGTTTTGTTGGGAAGGCTGAATGTTGATCTGTGAGGATTCTACAATGGTGCAGAGAAGGAGCAACTAAGAGGATTAGGGGACTAGAGGCTAAAACATATGAAGAATGGTTGCAGGAACTGGGCATGGGTAGTTTGATGAAAAGAAGAACCAGGGGAGACATGATAGCAATGCTCCAATACTTGAGGGGCTGCCACAGAGTGAAAGAGACTAATCGATTTTCCAAAGTACCCGAAGGCCAGAAAAGGAATAATGGATGTAAACTGATCAAGGATAAATCCAATTTGGGAATAAGGAGGAATCAACAATCAACTAATGGAACAGAAGTTTTGGGAGCTTCATCCCTGGAAGAAGAGAATGGACTGCCATTTGTCTGAAATGATGAAGGGTCTCCTGCTTCATTGGGGGTTGGACTAGATGACCTACAAGGTCCCTTCCAATTCTGTTCATAAGACGGAGGATCAGCTGTAGTCACTTCTTTTCAGTGTGGTTATAACTTCAAGTGGTTCTTAAATGAATACATTTAGGACTACCTGTACTCAATAAAAGTCCAGAAACACAATTCTGGAGACAATATGCTTGTGCGTTCTTTCTTTAATTGGATTCCCTTCCACTCTCCCTGGTATACAGTAGTCCCTCACCTATCGCTGGTGTTACGTTCCAGACCCGGCCGCGATAGGTGAAATCCGCGATGTGGAATTTATCGACTGATAGTACTTATTTAAGTATTTATATTGTAATTGTTTGGTAAGTTTTCATTGTTTTAAGTGTTTATAAACCCTACCCACACTCTTACAAAATACATATCACAGTACAGTAGTACATATATAATATAACTTAAAAATAATAAAAATAATAAAAAACAATAAAGCAACAACATTCTCTTTCTTTCTCATACGTATATGTAATCTCTCTCTCTCTCATATATCCTAAGAAATATTTCTTGAAAACCCGCGATGAAGTGAAGCCGCGGTAGGTGAAGCGCGATATAGCGAGGGACTACTGTACACCTCCAATTCCTTCTGATGTGTTTTATAGACCTGCTTAGAGTCTGGATAGGAGATGACATCAGCTGACTCCCAGCCCTTAGCCATGGAACAGAGACAGCAAAGGAGAACCAGACTATTTCTGCAACTTGAACTCAGGATGAAGAGCAGCTCAGCGAGGGAGATGGGCAGTCTCCAAATTTGACACCTAAAGGAAATAAACGAGGATGAAAAGCCGGAGGTCTTCTGTTGGGAGTGGTCTATGTCTCGCTCAGCTCTGGTCATGGATTTTGAGGATAAGAGATGGATGAGTACTGGCATCACAGGCCAGTGTTCTTCTGAGTCCGAGAATAAGAGTGAAGGGGAGTTAGGGACTGAGGAACCACCAGAGACTGTAGCACCCCCAGTTACGTTTGGGGAAAATGGGGAGTGGTGAACAATGTTTATCACCATGGTGGTTGGTGAATCGAAGCTGAGATAATTTTCTGCTTTCACTGACATTTTATTCATGCCAGTTTTATTTGCTGTTGAGTTTCATTGAACTGTAACTTTTGGTCAGACTGCCAGAAATCATTCCAAGGACTGAGATTAATGATTATTGGTTTGCAGTCTGAGGTTACTTATCTCCGCTCATTAGCCAGTAATACCTCCAGCCTGAATTTGTGTTAACAAATATTTTTGCCATGATCAAGAAGGGCCTTCTCTGTGGTGGCCCCGACCCTTTGGAATCAACTCCCCCCAGAGATCAGAACTGCCCCCACCCTCCTTGTCTTTCGCAAATTACTTAAGACCCACCTATATGGCCAGGCATGGGGGAATTTAGACATCTCCCCCAGGCTTTTATAGCTTTATGTATGGTATGCGTGTGTTGCATGGTTTTTAAATGATGGGTTTTTAGATGCTTTTTAAATATTAGATTTGTTTACATTGTCAGACTATTTTATTATTGTTGTGAGCGGCCCCGAGTCTTCGGAGAGGGGCGGCATACAAATCTAATAAATTATTATTAATTATTAATATTATTATATGGTTGCTGTACAAATGAGTGTGATTGATTAATATTACCAGGGATTTTATATATGGTAGCTATGCAATTTTTAATTTAATTGGATTCAATTTTATTGTAACCACTGTTTTCTTCTATGTTGTAAGCCGCCCCGAGTCTTCGGAGAGGGGCAGCGTAGAAATCCAATAAGTAAATAAATAATCAGAGTTTCCATCGAGAGGAAGCGAAGGAGGTGTCACTTGAATTGTCTCTTAAGGTTTGTTAGATTTGAACTGGGATTGTTACACTGCTTTGTCTTCTCTTTTCTTTTCCTTTTAATTTACTGCTACCCAGAGTTGCAATAATGAAGTCAGCTGGCTACGTACATTCTATAAATAAAATAATAAATCAATAAATACCTCCTAGAAGCACCCGAGGTTTTCCCTTCCCCAAGTTAGCAGAGATGCCAACAAATGCGCCTCTCTCTCTCTCTTTCTTTCTCTCTCTCTCACTCTTGCTTTCTCTCTGTTTCTCTCTTTTCTTTCTCTTGCTTTCTCACTCTTTCTCTCTCTCTCTCTCTCTCCCCATGCCCAGAGTGGAAAGAGCTACAGCTGAAAAAAACCTCACGTTGCATAGAAATTGCCAACGCTAGAGGCAGGGAAGGCGCCCTTTATGCAGGGTGGCTATAGGAACCATCCCAGCCAGGGCAAAGTAGGCAAAATAAATAAATTAATAAATTAAAAAAATAAATACAGTGTTCCCTCTATTTTCGCAGGGATGCGTTCCGAGACCGCCCAAAAAAACTTGGGAAGGAGTTGGGGACTTACTCCACTTCGCCGCCTCCTCCTTCCCAGGGTGGCATTAAGGAAACCGCAGGGGTTTTTTATAGCCTGGCCCTCCAACAGTATGAGGGACAGTGAACTGGCCCCCTGTGTAAAACGTTTGGGGACCCCTGGTCTTAAGCATAAAACTTAGCATGAAAGACTTCATGAACTCCATCTGTAAGGACAGAAGGGAAAGGAGGGACCTGATTGAAACATTTAAATATGTTAAAGGGTTAAATTAGGTTCAGGAGGGAAGTGTTTTCAATAGGAAAGTGAACCCAAGAACAAGGGGGCACAATCTGAAGTTAGTTGGGGGAAAGATCAGAAGCAACGTGAGAAAATATTATTTGACTCAGAGCGGTAGATGCTTGGAACAAACTTCCAGCATGAGGACCCGGATTGTGGGGGCAATAGCCTAGCTCTGTTAAAAAAAAGTGCTATTGCTAACATGTTGTAAGCCGCCCTGAGTCTAAGGAGAAGGGCGGCATAAAAATTGAATAAATAAATACATACATACATACATACATACATACATACATACATACATACATACATACATAAATAAATAAAAGAAAAGAAAAGATGTGGTTGTTAAATCCACAGGAACTGAATTTAAACCTGCCTGGGATAAACATAGATCCATCCTAAGATAAAATACAGGAAATAGTATAAGGGCAGACGAGATGGACCAGGAGGTCTTTTTCTGCTGTCAATCTTCTATGTTTCTACCTAGATCTCCAAAACCACGTGTCCCTAATCAGGTGTCTGTGTAATACAGTGTTTCCCAACCTTGGCAACTTGAAGATATTTGGTGTAATACTGGTGTAATGCAATATCCAAAAGACCACAGTTTCTCCATTCCAACTTTATTTTAAAACATTATTAATTATTTATTTATTGTATTTATATGCCACTCACTCCAAACAACTCCAAAGTAGAAAAGAGCCAATTTGTTTCAATAGCTGGATTTGCCCAACACAACCCATAGGGTATTCTGCAAAAGTAGTTTGTATGGGGTCGTTTACAGTTCGTTGTCATTTAAGATTCATTGAATTCACCTGGCTCAAGCCTCCAATCTTCCTCACCTGGCTGCAATGAGCCGTCTCCATGGCAACCCCTCCAGGTGCCGAGCCCCGTGCTGAGGGTCCCGCACAGGAATCGAGTGCAACCGAGCCTTTCCCGCCCAAACCCCCTCAGAGGTTCCCCGGGGGTCTTTCTCCCCGCCCCTCTCGCCCGTTTATTGGCTGCTCTTGAAAACTCCTCCATCGGATTGGTCGGGATGCCTCTCCTCGCTCGAGAGGCGGGGAGCATTTAAAAAGCCGGTGATTTTCCTCAGCTGTGTGGAAAATTAGCAAGCACGTTCCCCGAAGGAGCAGACTCTGCGGCTGGAGGGTCTCTCGTTCGATGCTGCGGGGCGCCGGGAGACCTACGAACAGTCACCCCGGCGCCTCCGCGGCCCAAGTCCTCGAGCTCGAGGCCAGGCAGGGCCTTTTGAGCTTTTGAGGTAACGTTTTTCCCCCCCCTCAGGCTTTTTTAAACTTGCTGGATAGGGAGGGGAGGGGAGGGTGAGTTCTTTAGCCGCTTAATAGCCTAATGTTAGATAGCACCTGTAGTAATTTTAACCCCGGAGGTGTATTCAAAGGAGTAAAATGCCAGGGACATATATCGAAGGTGGAGTATTTAAGGATTTGAGCCTTGACTAAAATGTCACTTTATTTCTGAGAGCAAGGTCACCTCCTGTGGTAATTTTATCTTTACCTTTAAAACTGTTAATTTTAATTTGAAAATATAGGAAATAGTATAAGGGCAGAGTAGATGGACCATGAGATCTTTTCTGCCATCAATCTACATTTCTCTGTTTCTGGTTTTGTTCTGCCTGTGGTGGTTTGGTCTTTTTAAGAGGACATGGCTGAGATTACCTAATATTCCATCTATTTTACTAAAAATATGAGCCTTGGCTAACATAATCTCAGAATTAGCTTAAGAGCTGGCTTTATTTCAAGAAAATAAGGTCAAACTCCTGGACTTGAACTAATTTTACTTAACTTTTGCCTGAGTTCCTTGAGGCAACTAGTTTTCTTATATATTTTGCTTCTTTTAAAGACTTGAGCTTTGACTAAAATTTCCTCAGGTCCCAAAAAATCACTTTCTTCAAGAAATGAAGGGCAACTACAGATACTGAAGCTTCTGTATTTTGCCTTGAAGCTAATTTTAATGCTTGTTCACGTGTGGTAATTTCCCTGCTTTTAACTAGCTAAAATTACCTCAGCTTTATATAGTGAGAGGAAAGTCAGCTTCTGGACCTGAAGTAATACTACACCAATAAGCATTAATTTTTTCATTTCATTGTGTGAAGAAATGTTCAATCTTGCTTCCAAGTGAAAAAAGCTTTCAAAAAGACCAAATATAAATACCTAAAATGAACAATTTGCAGATTAGGGTGTGTTATTGAGCAACACACCAGGGTTAAAGATACAGTATGCAGAAAGTATCTACTTCAAATAACTGGTCAAAAGTTAACTAATATTACTTCAAGTCCAGGAGTTGATCTTATTTTCTGGGAATTAAGTCAATTCTTGAGGTTTGGCCAATTTATTAGAATACAATTTTGGTGGAACTTGAGGTGTTCTCAACCATCTCCTTGTAGAAAGACCAAACCACCACAGGTGAATGAGAATTAAAATTTGCTTCCCAGTAAAGCCTGAGATAATTATAGCCCTGCCCTTGCAGGCTAAAAGCACATAAAATTACAGGATTAGTATTCTAGTTTCTGAACATCTTTTGGTTCTTTGGTGATATTGATTCTTTTTTTCCCCAAAGGCATGAATCCAATAGACGAAGAAGAAGACATCAACAGTAAGACAGATGGTTTCATTTACTCTTCAGTGCATTGAAAGCGAGGAACTGTAGTGAACTGTATTGAAGGCAGGTACTGTTTGCGACATGTTGCTGCAAAAATGTTTAGACCTTGCTAAATTTTACTTGCTTCGGCAAAGTAGTTTATTAAAAAAACCCAACATTAAAATGTATCAATGGCAGCGAGCCAGAAGGCTTAATTGCACTCACCACTACGGCTCGTAAGTTCTTGTGGGAACGGCACGATTTTGCTGTTGAACCTGTGGAGGTAGAAAAATTGCGCCTGTGTTTCAGCATGGTTTTACCTGTGGCTCCGTGCGTGATTTTTTAGCTGGTTATACCTGTGGCTCCTACCTCCACAGGTGCAGCAACAAAATCGCACTGGTCCTGCAATAGCTTTTTGAGCTGTGAGCACAATTTAGCGTTCTGTCTCGTAGCCCACCACTGATCAATGTTAAAAAGAGCAGTCATAAGTTTATAACTTAGATAAAAATTATCCAAAAAAATTCTGACTCACCCTAATTTTGGTTATTGGCTGTGGTTCTTAGAACCAGATCACATTCCACATTCCACATATACCCTGGTGATGGGGGTGATGCCCCTAATTATAGAGGTCTTTCAGTCCGTGAGCTTTCGGACACTCACCCTGAATGAGATCAAGCGGCCGCCTGTCTCATTGAGTTTCTGAGTGGACACTGTGGGAGACTCGCACTGGAAGTCTTCTCTGGGGTTCCCCTTTCAGTCCCTGAGTAAGCAGTGAGGGCGAATCACACTGGAAGAGACAACAGCGCTCAGCTAAAAGCTGAGTTTTCGGAGAGGGGCGGCATATAAATCCAATAAATCTAATCTAATCTAATCTCCTCCAATGCATGAGGACCCCCTCAGTGAGACTCAGACCGGAAGGGAATCCTTTGGGATCACCTCCCTCCCAGTACCAGCCAGACTTCTTAAAGCCCAAAGTGATGCAATTGGATAGGAGGTGTATTGACAGAGGATAATATTGGTGGCTCACCATTGAAATGAGGCGTCCTTGGTGGTGTCTAAGTTTAGTGGCTTCCTTGAAGAGGTTTTGTTAGGAAACTAGGGAATATCATCAGTGCTAGAAGGGAGTGCAGTTTGCTCCCAATTTATGGTTTTAGTGGCTTCTTTGAGTGTTGGTGTAAATGGTCTTGGACAGGGGTAGGCAAAGTTGGCTCTTCTATGACATGTGGACTTCAACTCCCAGAATTCCTGAGCTAGCATGATTGTCTCAGGAAGTCTGGGAGTTGAAGTCCACAAATCATAGAAGATTTGTAGTCTTGGAGATTCTTTGTTGTTAGCTTCTTTGGCAGTAGCTTCATGGGACATTCGGTATTTCTTGATAGTTAGTCAGGTGTTGGCAATTTTTAATGCCAATGTGGCCAGTAGTTTTCTAGCCTTGCAGACTGAAGGATGGAACGAGTGCTGACAAATTTTCCTTGGAAGAGGCAACGCTTGCTAGGCGCAGAAGAACAAGAAAGAATTGAAAGAAGAAACCAGAAAGCAAGAAATTGTCTCCAGCCCAAGACTGTTGGCCTTCATCTGTTACGTCATCATCTATGCTGTGAGGTAAGTTTGTCTGAGATTTACAGTCCCCCAAGATTTTAGGGTATGGGTGGGGTTCATCTTCCACTACTTTATGTTAAGTAGGGGTAACCCTGCACATGACATAAAAGAATGCACTACTGTGTATTGTGAATCTTAGGAGGAAAACTGCATTGGCAACTGAAGTAACGTTGATTTTTTTTCCCTAATCTCAAAGGCTTGTACCACACCAACTTAGAAGACAGACGATTCAATTGTCAGCCAGCAGTGTAGATAGTAGAAACAGAAGAAAAAATAGAAAGAATGAATGAATGATATCTTTACTTCACCAAGCAAATCAAAGTGACCTATAGATAATAGACTTCATACCATTCTGGTCTGGCATAATTTAGCTCTGGCAATGGTTCTTAGAACCAGAAAGAAACCCTCAGTGGCCATTTTTAATGTGAGGTGTGGCCATTGATCAATTTTAGATTTCATAGATTTCTGCCTGGCATAATTTAGCTCTGGCAATGGTTCTTAGAACCAGAAATAAACCCTCAGTGGCCATTTTTAATGTGAGGTGTGGCCATTGATCAATTTTAGATTTTATAGATTTCTGCCAGGCATAATTTAGCCCTGGCAATGGTTCTTAGAACCAGAAATAAACCCTCAGTGGTCATTTTTAATGTCAGGTGTGGCCATTGATCAATTTCAGATTTCATAGATTTCTGCCCGGCATAATTTAGCCCTGGCAATGGTTCTTAGAACCAGAAATAAACCCTCAGTGGCCATTTTTAATGTCAGGTGTGGCCATTGATCAATTTTAGATTTTATAGATTTCTGCCTGGCATAATTTAGCCCTGGCAATGGTTCTTAGAACCAGAAATAAACCCTCAGTGGCCATTTTTAATGTGAGGTGTGGCCATTGATCAATTTTAGATTTTATAGATTTCTGCCCGGCATAATTTAGCCATGGCAATGGTTCTTAGAACCAGAAATAAACCCTCAGTGGTCATTTTTAATGTCAGGTGTGGCCATTGATCAATTTCAGATTTCATAGATTTCTGCCTGGCATAATTTAGCCCTGGCAATGGTTCCTAGAACCAGAAATAAACCCTCAGTGGCCATTTTTAATGTGAGGTGTGGCCATTGATCAATTTTAGATTTTATAGATTTCTGCCTGGCATAATTTAGCCCTGGCAATGGTTCTTAGAACCAGAAATAAACCCTCAGTGGCCATTTTTAATGTGAGGTGTGGCCATTGATCAATTTTAGATTTTATAGATTTCTGCCTGGCATAATTAAGCCCTGGCAATGGTTCTTAGAACCAGAAAGCAAACTCCAACAGCCTTTTACTAATGCTAGATCTGGCTGTTGATTTATAAAAGATCTTATAGTTTTCTAGCTTTAGAGAATAAGGGATGGAACAAGTGCTGACAAATTTTCCCTGGAAGAGACAACACTTGTTGGACACATCAGAAGAAGAAAGAAGTCTGAAAGAAGAAACCAGAAAGCAAGAAAATGTCTCCAGACCAAGACTGTTGGCCTTCTGCTGTTACGTCATCATCTACGCTGTGTGGTAAGTTTGGCTGAGTCTTACAGTTCCCCAAGGTTTTAGGATATGGGTGGGGTTCATCTTCCACTACTTTATGCTAATCAGGGTAACCCTGCATATGAAATAAAAGAATGCACCACTGTGTATTGTGAATCTTAGGAGTAAAACTCCAGTCGCAACTGAAGTAACGTTGATTTTTTTTTTAATTATTTCAAAGGCATGTACCACACCAACTTAGAAGACAGACTATTCACTTGCCAGCCTGCGGGGTTGATAGTAAAAATAGAAATTTATCCCTGGCAATGGTTCTTAGAACCAGAAAGAAAACCTCTGTGGCCATTTTTAACGTGAGGTGTGGCCATTAATCAATTTTAGATTTTATAGATTTCTGCATGGCATAATTTAGCCCTGGCAATGGTTCTTAGAACCAGAAATAAAACCTCTGTGGCCATTTTTAACGTGAGGTATGGCCATTAATCAATTTTAGATTTTATAGATTTCTGCCTGGCATAATTTAGCCATGGCAATGGTTCTTAGAACCAGAAATAAAACCTCAGTGGCCATTTTTAATGTGAGGTGTGGCCATTGATCAATTTTAGATTTCATAGATTTCTGCCTGGCATAATTTAGCCATGGCAATGGTTCTTAGAACCAGAAATAAACCCTCAGTGGCCATTTTTAATGTCAGGTGTGGCCATTGATCAATTTTAGATTTCATAGATTTCTGCCTGGCATAATTTAGCCCTGGCAATGGTTCTTAGAACCAGAAATAAAACCTCTGTGGCCATTTTTAATGTGAGGTATGGCCATTAATCAATTTTAGATTTCATAGATTTCTGCCTGGCATAATTTAGCCCTGGCAATGGTTCTTAGAACCAGAAATAAAACCTCAGTGGCCATTTTTAATGTGAGGTATGGCCATTAATCAATTTTAGATTTCATAGATTTCTGCCTGGCATAATTTAGCCCTGGCAATGGTTCTTAGAACCAGAAATAAAACCTCTGTGGCCATTTTTAATGTGAGGTATGGCCATTAATCAATTTTAGATTTCATAGATTTCTGCCTGGCATAATTTAGCCCTGGCAATGGTTCTTAGAACCAGAAATAAAACCTCAGTGGCCATTTTTAATGTGAGGTGTGGCCATTGATCAATTTTAGATTTCATAGATTTCTGCCTGGCATAATTTAGCCCTGGCAATGGTTCTTAAAACCAGAAAGAAACCTCAACAGCCTTTTACTAATGCTAGATCTGGCTGTTGATTTATAAAAGATCTTATAGTTTTCTAGCTTTGGAGAATAAGCGATGGAGCAAGTGCTGACAAATTTTCCCTGGAAGAGACAACACTTGCTGGGCATGAAGTGAAAGAAGAAAGAAGAAAGCAAGGAAATGTCTCCAGCCAAAGACTGTTGGCCTTCTGCTGTTACGTCATCATCTATGCTGTGAGTTTGTTTAGGATATGGGTGGGGTTCATCTTCTACTACTTTATGCTAAGCATTTTTAATAAAATAGATGCAATTCTAGGTAATCTCATCCATGCCCTGTTAAAAAGACCAAACCATCATAGGCAGATCAAAATTAAAAACAGTTTTAAAGGTAAAGATTAAATTACCGCAGGAGGTGACCTTGCTCTCAGAAATAAAGTGACCTAGGGTAATTTTAGTCAAGGCTCAAATCCTTAAAGAAGCAAAATATGCACAAAGGGTCAAAAGTTAACTAATATTACTTCAGGTCCAGGAGTTGATCTTATTTTCTAGGAATTAAGTCAATTCTTGAGGTTTAGCCAATTAGAATAAAATTTTGGTGGAATTTGAGGTGATCTCAACCATCTCCTTGTAAAAAGACCAAACCATCACAGGTGAATGAGAATTAAAATTTGCTTCCCAGTAAAGCCTGAGGTAATTATAGCCATGGCCTTGCAGGCTAAAAGCACATAAAATTACAGGATTAGTATTCTAGTTTCTGAACATCTTTTGGTTATTTGGTGATACTGATTTTTTTTCTCCCAAAGGCATGAATCCAATAGATGAAGAAGACATCAACAGTAAGACATTTACTCTTCAGTGTATTGAAAATGAGGAAGCCTGGCAGGTACTGTTTGCGACATGTCGCTGCAAAACATTTTGGACCTGGCTAAATTTTACTTGCTTCGGCAAAGTTGTTTATTAAAAAAACCCAACATTAAAATGTATGGATGGCAGGGAGGCAGAAGGCTAAATTGCACTCGCCACTGCGGCTCGTAAGTTCTTGTGGGACCAGCGCGATTTTGCTGTTGAACCTGTGGAGGTAGAAAAATTGTGCCTGTGTTTCAGCATGGTTTTACCTGTGGCTCTGTGCGTGATTTTTTAGCTGGTTATACCTGTGGCTCCTACCTCCACAGGTGCAGCAGCAAAATTGCACTGGTCCCGCAAGAACCTACGAGCTGTGGCGGTGAGCCCAATTTAGCGTTCCGGCTCTGCGGTTGCCCTTTCAGTCCCTGAGGAAGCAGTGAGGGCGAATCACACTGGAAGAGACAACAGCGCTGAGCTAAAAGCCTCCTCCAATGCCTGAGGACCCCTCAGTGAGACTCAGACCGGAAGGGAATCCTTTGGGATCACCTCCCTCCCATCTTAGAAATAATGCCAGTACCAGCCAGACTTCTTAAAACCGAAAGTGATGCAATTGGATACGAGGTATATTGACAGAGGATAATATTTGTGGTTCACCATGGAAATGAGGCGTCCTTGGTGGTGTCTGAGCTTAGTGGCTTCCTTGTAGAGGTTTTGTTAGGAAACTAGGGAACATCATCAGTGCTGGAAGGGAGTGCAGTTTGCTCTCAATTTATGGTTTTAGTGGCTTCTTTCAGTGTTGGTGTAAATGGTCTTGGACAGGGGTAGGCAAAGTTGGCTCTTCTATGACATGTGGACTTCAACTCCCAGAATTCCTGAGCTAGCATGATTGTCTCAGGAAGTCTGGGAGTTGAAGTCCACAAATCATAGAAGATTTGTAGTCTTGGAGATTCTTTGTTGTTAGCTTCTTTGGCAGTAGCTTGATGGGACATTCGGTATTTCTTGATAGTTAGTCTGGTGTGAATGATAATAATAAAGCCTCATTGGCCACTTTTAATGCTAGGTATGGCCAATTTATTTATCTATCTATCCATCCATCCATCCATCCATCCATCCATCCATCTACTTACTTACTAACTTACTTACTTACTTACTTACTTACTTACTTACTTACTTACTTACTTACTTACGTACTTACTTATTTTTATAGATTTTATAAATTTGTGCCAGGCATAATATAGCCTTGGCAATGGTTCTTAGAACCAGAAAGAAAACCTCAGCTGCCCCTTTTAATGCTAGCTGTGGCCATTTATTTTATTTATTTCTTAATTTCTTAATTTTATTCATTTATAGAATTTATAAATTTATGCCAGGTGTAATATAGCCCTGGCAATGGTCTTAGAACCAGAATGAAAACGTCAATGACCCTTTTTAATGCTAGTGTGGCCATTTACTTTTTTAAAATGTTATCTTATTTTTTTATAGATTTTATAAATATGTGCCAGGCTTAACATAGTCCTGGCATATGGTTCTTAGAACCAGAAGGCAAACTCCCAACAGCCTTTTACTAATGCTAGATCTGGCTGTTGATTTATAAAAGATCTTATAGTTTTCTAGCTTTAGAGAATAAGGGATGGAGCAAGTGCTGACAAATTTTCCCTGGAAAAGACAACACTTGTTGGGCACATCAGAAGAAGAAAGAAGTCTGAAAGAAGAAACCAGAAAGCAGGAAAATGTCTCCAGACCAAGACTGTTGGTCTTCTGCTGTTATGTCATCATCTATGCTGTGTGGTAAGTTAGGCTGAATCTTACAGTCCCCCAAGGTTTTAGGATATGGGTGGGGTTCATCTTCCACTACTTTATGCTAATAAGGGTAACCCTGCATATGAAATAAAAGAATGCACCACTGAGTATTGTGAATCTTAGGAGTAAAACTCCAGTAGCAACTGAAGTAACGTTGATTCTTTTTATTTTATTTCAAAGGCATCTACCACACCAACTTAGAAGACAGACTATTCACTTGCCAGCCTGCGGGGTTGATAGTAAAAATAGAAATTTAGCTCTAGCAATTGTTCTTAGAACCCGTATGAATATCTAAATGGCCCTTTTTAATACTAGAGGTGGCCAATAATTGATAATAGATTTTATATCTTTTTTGCCTGGCATAATTTAGCCCTGGCAAAGGTTCTTAGAACCAGAAAGAAAACCTCTATGGCCATCTTTAATGAGAGGTGGGGCCAGTAACTAATATATTTTATACCTTTTTTGCCTGGCATAATTTAGCCCTGGCAATGGCTCATAGAACCAGAAAGGAAATTTCAATGGACCTTTTTAATGAGAGGTGTGGCCATTGATCAATTTTAGATTTCATAGATTTCTGCCTGGCATAATTAAGCCGTGGCAATGGTTCTTAGAACTAGAAAGCAAACTCCAACAGCCTTTTTGTAATGCTAGATCTGGTTGTTGATGTATGAAAGATCTTATAGTTTTCTAGCTTTGGAGAATAAGGGATGGAACAAGTGCTGGCAAATTTTCCTTGGAAGAGACAACACTGGTTGGGCACATCAGAAGAAGAAAGAAGTCTGAAAGAAGAAGCCAGAAAGCAGGAAAATGTCTCCAGACCAAGAATGTTGGTCTTCAGCTGTTACCTCATCATCTATGCTGTGTGGTAAGCTTGGCTGAATCTTACAATCCCCCAAGGTTTTAGGATATGGGTGGGGTTCATCTTCCACTACTTTATGCTAATAAGGGTAACCCTGCATATGAAATAAAAGAATGCACCACTGAGTATTGTGAATCTTAGGAGTAAAACTCCAGTAGCAACTGAAGTAACGTTGATTTTTTTATTTTATTTCAAAGGCATCTACCACACCAACTTAAAAGACAGACTATTCACTTGCCAGCCTGCAGGGTTGATAGTAAAAATAGAAATTTAGCCCTAGCAATGGTTCTTAGAACCAGTATGAATATCTAAATGGCCCTTTTTAATACTAGATGTGGCCAATAATTGATAATAGATTTTATATCTTTTTTGCCTGGCATAATTTAGCCCTGGCAAAGGTTCTTAGAACTAGAAAAAAAAACCTCTATGGCCTTTTTTACTATGAGGTGTGGCCAGTAATTGATAATCGGTTTTATACCTATTTTGCCTGACCTAATTTAGCTCTGGCAATGGCTCCTAGAACCAGAAAGAAAATTTCAATGGACCTTTTTAAGGAGAGGTGTGGCCATTGATCAATTTTAGATTTCATAGATTTCTGCCTGGCATAATTAAGCCGTGGCAATGGTTCTTAGAACCAGAAAGAAATCTCAACAGCCTTTTTGTAATGCT
Organism: Erythrolamprus reginae; assembly: GCF_031021105.1. Classification (NCBI taxonomy): domain Eukaryota; kingdom Metazoa; phylum Chordata; class Lepidosauria; order Squamata; family Dipsadidae; genus Erythrolamprus; species Erythrolamprus reginae. Next base: position 3,827,494 of record NC_091956.1, read on the forward strand.
AGATCTGGCTGTTGATTTATGAAAGATCTTATAGTTTTCTATCTTTGGAGAATAAGGGATGGAGCAAGTGCTGGCAAATTTTCTTTGGAAGAGACAACACTTGTTGGGCACATCAGAAGAAGAAAGAAGTCTGAAAGAAGAAGCCAGAAAGCAGGAAAATGTCTCCAGACCAAGACTGTTGGTCTTCTGCTGTTACGTCATCATCTATACTGTGTGGTAAGTTTGGCTGAATCTTACAGTCCCCCAAGGTTTTAGGATATGGGTGGGGTTCATCTTCCACTACTTTATGCTAATCAGGGTAACCCTGCATATGAAATAAGTAACATTGATTTTTTTTTTAATTTCAAAGGCATGTACCACACCAACCTAGAAGACAGACTATTCACTTGCCAGCCTGCGGGGTTGATAGTAAAAACAGAAATTTAGCCCTAGCAATGGTTCTTAGAACCCGTATGAATATCTAAATGGCCCTTTTTAATACTAGAGGTGGCCAATAATTGATAATAGATTTTATACCTTTTTTGCCTGGCATAATTTAGCCCTGGCAAAGGTTCTTAGAACCAGAAAGAAAACCTTTATGGCGATTTTTAATGATAGGTGGGGCCAGTAAATAATGTATTTTATACCTTTTTTGCCTGGCATAATTTAGCCCTGGCAATGGCTCCTATAACCAGAAAGAAAATTTCAATGGACCTTTTTAATGTGAGGTGTGGCCATTGATCAATTTTAGTTTCCATAGATTTCTGCCTGGCATAATTTAGCCCTGGCAATGGTTCTTAGAACCAGAAAGCAAACTCCCAACAGCCTTTTTGTAATGCTAGATCTGGCTGTTGATTTATGAAAGATCTTATAGTTTTCTAGCTTTAGAGAATAAGGGATGGAACAAGTGCTGGCAAATTTTCCCTGGAAGAGACAACACTTGTTGGGTACATCAGAAGAAGAAAGAAGTCTGAAAGAAGAAGCCAGAAAGCAGGAAAATGTCTCCAGACCAAGACTGTTGGCCTTCTGCTGTTACGTCATCATCTATGCTGTGTGGTAAGTTTGGCTGAATCTTACAGTCCCCCAAGGTTTTAGGATATGGGTGGGGTTCATCTTCCACTACTTTATGCTAATAAGGGTAACCCTGCATATGAAATAAAAGAGTGCACCACTGAGTATTGTGAATCTTAGGAGTAAAACTCCAGTAGCAACTGAAGTAACGTTGATTTTTTTAATTATTATTTCAAAGGCATGAACCACACCAACTTAGAAGACAGACTATTCACTTGCCAGCCTGCGGGGTTGATAGTAAAAACAGAAATTTAGCCCTAGCAATGGTTCTTAGAACCCGTATGAATATCTAAATGGCCCTTTTTAATACTAGATGTGGCCAATAATTGATAATAGATTTTATACCTTTTTTGCCTGGCATAATTTAGCCCTGGCAAAGGTTCTTAGAACCAGAAAGAAAACCTTTATGGCCATTTTTAATGATAGGTGGGGCCAGTAAATAATGTATTTTATACCTTTTTTGCCTGGCATAATGTAGCCCTGGCAATGGCTCCTAGAACCAGAAAGAAAATTTCGATGGACCTTTTTAAGGAGAGGTGGGGCCATTGATCAATTTTAGATTTCATAGATTTCTGCCTGGCATAATTAAGCCGTGGCAATGGTTCTTAGAACCAGAAAGCAAACTCCAACAGCCTTTTTGTAATGCTAGATCTGGCTGTTGATTTATGAAAGATCTTATAGTTTTCTAGTTTTGGAGAATAAGGGATGGAACAAGTGCTGGCAAATTTTCCTTGGAAGAGACAACACTTGTTGGGCACATCAGAAGAAGAAAGAAGTCTGAAAGAAGAAACCAGAAAGCAGGAAAATGTCTCCAGACCAAGACTGTTGGTCTTCTGCTGTTATGTCATCATCTATGCTGTGTGGTAAGTTAGGCTGAATCTTACAGTCCCCCAAGGTTTTAGGATATGGGTGGGGTTCATCTTCCACTACTTTATGCTAATAAGGGTAACCCTGCATATTTAATAAGTAACGTTGATTTTTTAATTATTATTTCAAAGGCATGAACCACACCAACTTAGAAGACAGACTATTCACTTGCCAGCCTGCGGGGTTGATATTAAAAATAGAAATTTAGCTCTAGCAATGGTTCTTAGAACCCGTATGAATATCTAAATGGCCCTTTTTAATACTAGAGGTGGCCAATAATTGATAATAGATTTTATATCTTTTTTGCCTGGCATAATTTAGCCCTGGCAAAGGTTCTTAGAACCAGAAAGAAAACCTCTATGGCCATCTTTAATGAGAGGTGGGGCCAGTAACTAATATATTTTATACCTTTTTTGCCTGGCATAATTTAGCCCTGGCAATGGCTCCTAGAACCAGAAAGGAAATTTCAATGGACCTTTTTAATGAGAGGTGTGGCCATTGATCAATTTTAGATTTCATAGATTTCTGCCTGGCATAATTAAGCCGTGGCAATGGTTCTTAGAACTAGAAAGCAAACTCCAACAGCCTTTTTGTAATGCTAGATCTGGTTGTTGATGTATGAAAGATCTTATAGTTTTCTAGCTTTGGAGAATAAGGGATGGAACAAGTGCTGGCAAATTTTCCTTGGAAGAGACAACACTGGTTGGGTACATCAGAAGAAGAAAGAAGTCTGAAAGAAGAAGCCAGAAAGCAGGAAAATGTCTCCAGACCAAGAATGTTGGTCTTCAGCTGTTACCTCATCATCTATGCTGTGTGGTAAGCTTGGCTGAATCTTACAGTCCCCCAAGGTTTTAGGATATGGGTGGGGTTCATCTTCCACTACTTTATGCTAATAAGGGTAACCCTGCATATGAAATAAAAGAATGCACCACTGAGTATTGTGAATCTTAGGAGTAAAACTCCAGTAGCAACTGAAGTAACGTTGATTTTTTTATTTTATTTCAAAGGCATCTACCACACCAACTTAAAAGACAGACTATTCACTTGCCAGCCTGCAGGGTTGATAGTAAAAATAGAAATTTAGCCCTAGCAATGGTTCTTAGAACCAGTATGAATATCTAAATGGCCCTTTTTAATACTAGATGTGGCCAATAATTGATAATAGATTTTATATCTTTTTTGCCTGGCATAATTTAGCCCTGGCAAAGGTTCTTAGAACTAGAAAAAAAAACCTCTATGGCCTTTTTTACTATGAGGTGTGGCCAGTAATTGATAATCGGTTTTATACCTATTTTGCCTGACCTAATTTAGCTCTGGCAATGGCTCCTAGAACGAGAAAGAAAATTTCAATGGACCTTTTTAAGGAGAGGTGTGGCCATTGATCAATTTTAGATTTCATAGATTTCTGCCTGGCATAATTAAGCCGTGGCAATGGTTCTTAGAACCAGAAAGAAATCTCAACAGCCTTTTTGTAATGCTAGATCTGGCTGTTGATTTATGAAAGATCTTATAGTTTTCTATCTTTGGAGAATAAGGGATGGAGCAAGTGCTGGCAAATTTTCTTTGGAAGAGACAACACTTGTTGGGCACATCAGAAGAAGAAAGAAGTCTGAAAGAAGAAACCAGAAAGCAGGAAAATGTCTGCAGACCAAGACTGTTGGTCTTCTTTTGTTATGTCATCATCTATGCTGTGTGGTAAGTTTGGCTGAATCTTACAGTCCCCCAAGGTTTTAGGATATGGGTGGGGTTCATCTTCCACTACTTTATGCTAATAAGGGTAACCCTGCATATGAAATAAAAGAATGCACCACTGAGTATTGTGAATCTTAGGAGTAAATTTCCAGTAGCAACTGAAGTAACGTTGATTTTTTTAATTATTATTTCAAAGGCATGAACCACACCAACTTAGAAGACAGACTATTCACTTGCCAGCCTGCGGGGTTGATAGTAAAAATAGAAATTTAGCTCTAGCAATGGTTCTTAGAACCCGTATGAATATCTAAATGGCCCTTTTTAATACTAGAGGTGGCCAATAATTGATAATAGATTTTATATCTTTTTTGCCTGGCATAATTTAGCCCTGGCAATGGCTCCTAGAACCAGAAAGAAAATTTCAATGGACCTTTTTCATGAGAGGTGTGGCCATTGATCAATTTTAGATTCCATAGATTTCTGCCTGGCATAATTAAGCCCTGGCAATGGTTCTTAGAAGCAGAAAGAAACCTCAACAGCCTTTTTGTAATGCTAGATCTGGCTGTTGATTTATAAAAGATCTTATAGTTTTCTAGCTTTAGAGAATAAGGGATGGAACAAGTGCTGGCAAATTTTCCCTGGAAGAGACAACACTTGTTGGGTACATCAGAAGAAGAAAGAAGTCTGAAAGAAGAAGCCAGAAAGCAGGAAAATGTCTCCAGACCAAGACTGTTGGTCTTCTGCTGTTATGTCATCATCTATGCTGTGTGGTAAGTTAGGCTGAATCTTACAGTCCCCCAAGGTTTTAGGATATGGGTGGGGTTCATCTTCCACTACTTTATGCTAATAAGGGTAACCCTGCATATTTAATAAGTAACGTTGATTTTTTAATTATTATTTCAAAGGCATGAACCACACCAACTTAGAAGACAGACTATTCACTTGCCAGCCTGCGGGGTTGATATTAAAAATAGAAATTTAGCCCTAGCAATGGTTCTTAGAACCCGTATGAATATCTAAATGGCCCCTTTTAATACTATATGTGGCCAATAATTGATAATAGATTTTACACCTTTTTTGCCTGGCATAATTTAGCCCTGGCAAAGGTTCTTAGAACCAGAAAGAAAACCTTTGTGGCCATTTTTAATGATAGGTGGGGCCAGTAACTAATATATTTTATACCTTTTTTGCCTGGCATAATTTAGCCCTGGCAATGGCTCCTAGAACCAGAAAGAAAATTTCAAGGGACCTTTTTAATGAGAGGTGTGGCCATTGATCAATTTTAGATTCCATAGATTTCTGCCTGGCATAATTAAGCCCTGGCAATGGTTCTTAGAACCAGAAAGAAACCTCAACAGCCTTTTTGTAATGCTAGATCTGGCTGTTGATTTATAAAAGATCTTATAGTTTTCTAGCTTTAGAGAATAAGGGATGGAACAAGTGCTGGCAAATTTTCCCTGGAAGAGACAACACTTGTTGGGTACATCAGAAGAAGAAAGAAGTCTGAAAGAAGAAGCCAGAAAGCAGGAAAATGTCTCCAGACCAAGACTGTTGGTCTTCTGCTGTTACGTCATCATCTATGCTGTGTGGTAAGTTTGGCTGAATCTTACAGTCCCCCAAGGTTTTAGGATATGGGTGGGGTTCATCTTCCACTACTTTATGCTAATCAGGGTAACCCCGCATATGAAATAAGTAACATTGATTTTTTTATTTTATTTCAAAGGCATGTACCACACCAACTTAGAAGACAGACTATTCACTTGCCAGCCTGCGGGGTTAATAGTAAAAATAGAAATTTAGCCCTAGCAATGGTTCTTAGAACCCGTATGAATATCTAAATGGCCCCTTTTAATACTAGATGTGGCCAATAATTGATAATAGATTTTATATCTTTTTTGCCTGGCATAATTTAGCTTTGGCAAAGGTTCTTAGAACTAGAAAGAAAACCTCTATGGCCTTTTTTACTATATGGTGTGGCCAGTAATTGATAATCGGTTTTACTGTATACCTATTTTGCCTGGCCTAATTTAGCTCTGGCAATGGCTCCTAGAATGAGAAAGAAAATTTCAATGGACCTTTTTAATGTGAGGTGTGGCCATTGATCAATTTTAGATTTCATAGATTTCTGCCTGGCATAATTAAGCCGTGGCAATGGTTCTTAGAACCAGAAAGCAAACTCCAACAGCCTTTTACTAATGCTAGATCTGGCTGTTGATTTATAAAAGATCTTATAGTTTTCTAGCTTTAGAGAATAAGGGATGGAACAAGTGCTGGCAAATTTTCCCTGGAAGAGACAACACTTGTTGGGCACATCAGAAGAAGAAAGAAATCTGAAAGAAGAATCCAGAAAGCAGGAAAATGTCTCCAGACCAAGACTGTTGGTCTTCTGCTGTTATGTCATCATCTATGCTGTGTGGTAAGTTAGGCTGAATCTTACAGTCCCCCAAGGTTTTAGGATATGGGTGGGGTTCATCTTCCACTACTTTATGCTAATAAGGGTAACCCTGCATATGAAATAAAAGAATGCACCACTGAGTATTGTGAATCTTAGGAGTAAAACTCCAGTAGCAATTGAAGTAACGTTGATTCTTTTTATTTTATTTCAAAGGCATCTACCACACCAACTTAGAAGACAGACTATTCACTTGCCAGCCTGCGGGGTTGATAGTAAAAATAGAAATTTAGCTCTAGCAATGGTTCTTAGAACCCGTATGAATATCTAAATGGCCCTTTTTAATACTAGAGGTGGCCAATAATTGATAATAGATTTTATATCTTTTTTGCCTGGCATAATTTAGCCCTGGCAAAGGTTCTTAGAACCAGAAAGAAAACCTCTATGGCCATCTTTAATGAGAGGTGGGGCCAGTAACTAATATATTTTATACCTTTTTTGCCTGGAATAATTTAGCCCTGGCAATGGCTCCTAGAACCAGAAAGGAAATTTCAATGGACCTTTTTAATGAGAGGTGTGGCCATTGATCAATTTTAGATTTCATAGATTTCTGCCTGGCATAATTAAGCCGTGGCAATGGTTCTTAGAACCAGAAAGCAAACTCCAACAGCCTTTTTGTAATGCTAGATCTGGCTGTTGATTTATGAAAGATCTTATAGTTTTCTAGCTTTGGAGAATAAGGGATGGAACAAGTGCTGGCAAATTTTCCCTGGAAGAGACAACACTTGTTGGGTATATCAGAAGAAGAAAGAAGTCCGAAAGAAGAAGCCAGAAAGCAGGAAAATGTCTGCAGACCAAGACTGTTGGTCTTCTGCTGTTATGTCATCATCTATGCTGTGTGGTAAGTTTGGCTGAATCTTACAGTCCCCCAAGGTTTTAGGATATGGGTGGGGTTCATCTTCCACTACTTTATGCTAATAAGGGTAACCCTGCATATGAAATAAAAGAATGCACCACTGAGTATTGTGAATCTTAGGAGTAAAACTCCAGTAGCAACTGAAGTAACGTTGATTTTTTTAATTATTATTTCAAAGGCATGAACCACACCAACTTAGAAGACAGACTATTCACTTGCCAGCCTGCGGGGTTGATATTAAAAATAGAAATTTAGCCCTAGCAATGGTTCTTAGAACCCGTATGAATATCTAAATGGCCCCTTTTAATACTATATGTGGCCAATAATTGATAATAGATTTTACACCTTTTTTGCCTGGCATAATTTAGCCCTGGCAAAGGTTCTTAGAACCAGAAAGAAAACCTTTATGGCCATTTTTAATGATAGGTGGGGCCAGTAACTAATATATTTTATACCTTTTTTGCCTGGCATAATTTAGCCCTGGCAATGGCTCCTAGAACCAGAAAGAAAATTTCAAGGGACCTTTTTCATGAGAGGTGTGGCCATTGATCAATTTTAGATTCCATAGATTTCTGCCTGGCATAATTAAGCCCTGGCAATGGTTCTTAGAACCAGAAAGAAACCTCAACAGCCTTTTTGTAATGCTAGATCTGGCTGTTGATTTATAAAAGATCTTATAGTTTTCTAGCTTTAGAGAATAAGGGATGGAACAAGTGCTGGCAAATTTTCCCTGGAAGAGACAACACTTGTTGGGCACATCAGAAGAAGAAAGAAGTCTGAAAGAAGAATCCAGAAAGCAGGAAAATGTCTCCAGACCACGACCGTTGGCCTTCTGCTGTTACGTCATCATCTATACTGTGAGGCAGGTTTGGTTGAGTCTTACAGTCCCCCAAGATTTTAGGATATGGGTGGGGTTCATCTTCCACTACTTTATGCTAATAAGGGTAACCCTGCATATGAGATAAAAGAATGCACCACTGAGTATTGTGAATCTTAGGAGTAAAACTCCAGTAGCAAGTGAAGTAACGTTGATTTTTTTATTTTATTTCAAAGGCATCTACCACACCAACTTAGAAGACAGACTATTCACTTGCCAGCCTGCGGGGTTGATAGTAAAAATAGAAATTTAGCCGTAGCAATGGTTCTTAGAACCAGTATGAAAATCTAAATGGCCCTTTTTAATACTAGATGGGGCCAATAATCGATAACGTATTTTATATCTTTTTTGCCTGGCATAATTTAGCCCTGGCAAAGGTTCTTAGAACTAGAAAGAAAATCTCAACAGCTTTTTTCTAATGATAGATCTGGCTGTTGATTTATAACAGATCTTATAGTTTTCTAGCTTGGAGACTAAGGGATAGATTTCGTACCATTCTGGCCTGTCATAAATGTAGCCCTGGCAATGGTTCTTAGAACCCGTATGAAAATCTAAATGGCCCTTTTTAATGCTAGATGTGGCCAAATAATTGATAATAGATTTTATCCTTTTTTTGCCTGGCATTATTTAGCCCTGGCAATGGTTCTTAGAACCGGAATAAAAACCTCAATGCCCCTGTTTAATTCTAGGTGGGGGCAGTAATTAATAAGGAGGACCCAGATTGTGGGGGCAATAGGCTGGCTCTGTTAAAAAGTCCTATTGCTAACATGTTGTGAGCTGCCCTGAGTCTAAGGAGAAGGGCGGAAGAAAAATCAAATAAATACATAAATAATATATATATATTATACCCTTTTTGCCCGGCATAATTTAGCCCTGGCAATGGTTCTTAGAACCGCAGAGAATAACCCACTGGCCATTTTTAATGCTAGGTGTGGCCAGTGATGTGTAGAAGATTTTAGAACTTCTGAACTTGGTGGGTGGGGAAAATGCAAGTGTTCTTGGAAAGAGACAGCCCTTGTTCAGCATGGCAGAGGAAGAAACATGGAAAAGAAAGAAAAAGAGTAAAAGTAAGTTGAGTTGAGACTTTTATTCTTCTGGGTATAATGGAGAGGGGGGGGGTCTCCACTAACAGATAGCCCCTTTTGCCAAGGCATGCATGGGTAACCCTGCCTTTGAAGTAATAGTCTATTCACTATGATAATCGTTAATTGTACCTTACGATTCTTGACAAATGTATTTTTTTTTAATATACACTGAGAGCATCTGCACCAAAGACAAATTCCTTGTGTGTCCAATCCCAGTTGGCCAATAAATAATTCTGTTCTTTCCTATTCTGTTTTTAAGGGTAATATTGCAGTAACGTTTATTTTTATCTCAAGGGAGTGTGGTACAGTGTCTTAGAAGAGAGAAGACTGAATTTCCCGCCTCCAGTGTTGAGAAGAGAAGAAGGAAGAGACAGCAAGAATGAACATGATCTTCGCCAAGAAATGCAGCTCACCCTGTCAATCAAAACTGACCTGTAGGAAAATCAATGGGGTTGTAAGCCATTAATGCACCACACTACACATTTGAATGCTGTCTGTGTCTGTTGATAGGTAATAGAATTTCTAGTTTTCTTGCCTAGCGTAGTTTCATCTGTGGTTTTTAGACTCAGAAAGAAAAGGTCAAGTATTCTTTTTAAGTATGTTCGATGATGTATATAAGATTCAATGGTTTTCTGGCCCCTTGGCTATTAGAGCAGGCAATGGTTCTTAAAACCAAGAAGAATCTCGATGGCCCACTCTAATGCTAGGTGTGGTCAGAGATTCCTAAAGTAGTAATTAGTTATTTGAGAAGGCCCCCAAAGCATCCCACATACCAACATAAACATGGATATGATAGGGAGATGATGGGGTGCATTGCTTGGGAGAAAGGCTGCACTGTTCCTTAATTCCATCTGCCCTCAGACCCCCACACACGGTGGAAATGCCATGGCACCCCTGGGTGAAGGAGGCCTTCCAGTCCCTGAGCTAGCAGTGGGGGTGAATCACACTGGAAGGGTCAAGAGCACTCAGAGAGAAGGCTCTCCCAGTCCCTGAGGATCCCAAAGGGTCCCTGAGCGAGCGATGGGGGTGAATCACACTGGAAGGGTCCAGAGCGCTCAGAGAGAAGGCTCTCCCAGTCCCTGAGGATCCCAACTGGTCCCTGAGCGAGAGATGGGGGTGAATCACACTGGGAGGGTCAAGAGCGCTCAGAGAGAAGGCTCTCCCAGTCCCTGAGGATCCCAAAGGGTCCCTGAGCAAGCGATGGGGGTGAATCACACTGGGAGGGTCCAGGGCGCTCAGAGAGAAGGCTCTCCCAGTCCCTGAGGATCCCAAAGGGTCCCTGAGCGAGCGATGGGGGTGAATCACACTGGGAGGGTCAAGAGCGCTCAGAGAGAAGGCTCTCCCAGTCCCTGAGGATCCCAACTGGTCCCTGAGCGAGCGATGGGGGTGAATCACACTGGGAGGGTCAAGAGCACTCAGAGAGAAGGCTCTCCCAGTCCCTGAGGATCCCAACTGGTCCCTGAGCGAGAGATGGGGGTGAATCACACTGGGAGGGTCAAGAGCGCTCAGAGAGAAGGCTCTCCCAGTCCCTGAGGATCCCAACTGGTCCCTGAGCGAGCGATGGGGGTGAATCACACTGGGAGGGTCCAGAGCGCTCAGAGAGAAGGCTCTCCCAGTCCCTGAGGATCCCAAAGGGTCCCTGAGCGAGCGATGGGGGTGAATCACACTGGAAGGGTCCAGAGCGCTCAGAGAGAAGGCTCTCCCAGTCCCTGAGGATCCCAAAGGGTCCCTGAGCGAGCGATGGGGGTGAATCACACTGGAAGGGTCCAGAGCGCTCAGAGAGAAGGCTCTCCCAGTCCCTGAGGATCCCAAAGGGTCCCTGAGCGAGCGATGGGGGTGAATCACACTGGAAGGGTCCAGAGCGCTCAGAGAGAAGGCTCTCCCAGTCCCTGAGGATCCCAAAGGGTCCCTGAGCGAGCGATGGGGGTGAATCACACTGGGAGGGTCAAGAGCGCTCAGAGAGAAGGCTCTCCCAGTCCCTGAGGATCCCAACTGGTCCCTGAGCGAGCGATGGGGGTGAATCACACTGGGAGGGTTAAGAGCGCTCATAGAGAAGGCTCTCCCAGTCCCTGAGGATCCCAAAGGGTCCCTGAGCGAGAGATGGGGGTGAATCACACTGGAAGGGTCCAGAGCGCTCAGAGAGAAGGCTCTCCCAGTCCCTGAGGATCCCAAAGGGTCCCTGAGCGAGCGATGGGGGTGAATCACACTGGGAGGGTCCAGAGTGCTCAGAGAGAAGGCTCTCCCAGTCCCTGAGGATCCCAAAGGGTCCCTGAGCGAGAGATGGGGGTGAATCACACTGGGAGGGTCCAGAGTGCTCAGAGAGAAGGCTCTCCCAGTCCCTGAGGATCCCAAAGGGTCCCTGAGCGAGCGATGGGGGTGAATCACACTGGGAGGGTCCAGAGCGCTCAGAGAGAAGGCTCTCCCAGTCCCTGAGGATCCCAAAGGGTCCCTGAGCGAGCGATGGGGGTGAATCACACTGGGAGGGTCAAGAGCGCTCAGAGAGAAGGCTCTCCCAGTCCCTGAGGATCCCAAAGGGTCCCTGAGCGAGCGATGGGGGTGAATCACACTGGGAGGGTCCAGAGCGCTCAGAGAGAAGGCTCTCCCAGTCCCTGAGGATCCCAAAGGGTCCCTGAGCGAGTGATGGGGGTGAATCACACTGGAAGGGTCCAGAGCGCTCAGAGAGAAGGCTCTCCCAGTCCCTGAGGATCCCAAAGGGTCCCTGAGCGAGAGATGGGGGTGAATCACACTGGGAGGGTCAAGAGCGCTCAGAGAGAAGGCTCTCCCAGTCCCTGAGGATCCCAAAGGGTCCCTGAGCGAGCGATGGGGGTGAATCACACTGGGAGGGTCAAGAGCGCTCAGAGAGAAGGCTCTCCCAGTCCCTGAGGATCCCAAAGGGTCCCTGAGCGAGAGATGGGGGTGAATCACACTGGGAGGGTCAAGAGCGCTCAGAGAGAAGGCTCTCCCAGTCCCTGAGGATCCCAAAGGGTCCCTGAGCGAGCGATGGGGGTGAATCACACTGGGAGGGTCAAGAGCGCTCAGAGAGAAGGCTCTCCCAGTCCCTGAGGATCCCAAAGGGTCCCTGAGCGAGCGATGGGGGTGAATCACACTGGGAGGGTCCAGAGCGCTCAGAGAGAAGGCTCTCCCAGTCCCTGAGGATCCCAAAGGGTCCCTGAGCGAGAGATGGGGGTGAATCACACTGGAAGGGTCCAGAGCGCTCAGAGAGAAGGCTCTCCCAGTCCCTGAGGATCCCAAAGGGTCCCTGAGCGAGCGATGGGGGTGAATCACACTGGGAGGGTCCAGAGTGCTCAGAGAGAAGGCTCTCCCAGTCCCTGAGGATCCCAAAGGGTCCCTGAGCGAGAGATGGGGGTGAATCACACTGGGAGGGTCCAGAGTGCTCAGAGAG
>NC_091956.1:3842275-3852277 GCF_031021105.1 Erythrolamprus reginae
GCAGGCAGACAGACAGATAGATAGAGGCCCTTTTTAATTCTATAGGTGGAGTAGATTTCTTGCCTGGCTTAATGTTGGTTCTTAGAACCAGAAAACATCTTAATGGCCCTTTTTAATGTTAAGTGTGCCGTTGATCTATAATAGATTTTATAGTTTTCTGCACGGCATAAATTTAGCCATGGCAATTCAGGAAAACACCTGAAAAGCTCTTTTTAATGTTAGGGGATAAATTTATTAGTTATTGATTTAGAACTCATTTAACAGTTATTGATAAAAGGTTTCTAGTTCTCCACCTTAGAATAATTTTAGCCTGGGCTGTGATTGAAGATGTATGTTGTTTTGACTGGTAAATGTTAATCATGACACAGACTATGTGGCCCTCACCTCCAGAATTGTGGTTTCTTTTGTCACACACATTTGTCATCTTTATTCCTGAAATATCTGTAAATGGTGATTGAAGCTTGGTAATATTCTGTTTGACATGTACTTTTTGGAATGCAGCTGAATTTTACTTACACTATTGTTAAGTAGCTGCAATGCTGATGGTAGACAAGATATTGCCTATTTTTAATTCCTGTAGTTCCTTAATATCCTTTCATATCATCTCTTCGCCAAGAGATACCTGTTGTGATATTAAAATTTTCAACATTAAAGTTGTATTTTCTTTCTTCTGAGAGCTGTGGTTTCTTTTACATCTCACCTTTTTAAAAAAAAAATCAAAAATGTAAAATATATTTTTTAAAAATAGTTTTTATTAAGTTTCTTTTTTAAAAAATATATAAAAAAAGACAATATAATACAAAAATACAAAAACAACAAAAAATTCAGAATAATATGTAAACTTATATTTTAAGAGGAGGAAAAATAAACCATTCTCTCCGAGTCTTCAGATCTACAAATCTAATAAATTATTATTATTATTATTATTATTATTATTATTATTATTATTATTATGACAGTTATCAATATCTATACAATAAAATTTATATAAAATATTTTCATTTTCTGGCTTGAATATTCGGTGTCCTTTGGTATATTGAAAATATGCCCCAATTTTGGTGGAGGGTTTATGAACGTTGTTTGATGGAGCACTGAGCATGATGTTATATGTTGTGTGAATTACCATGTTACCATTATTATAAAAATTAATTTAAAATTTATATATTTTTTCCAAGCAGCACGAAGCTAACAACTTCAGCCAGATGATGGTCGCATAGACACTCAAAATATTACACGGGGTAAAAGCCGAACTCAGAACAATCTACATACATATACCCGTGAAAATCTACAAAAACACACACACACATATTGTTTATTGTTTATATATGTACATATATATGTAAACAATATATGTAAAGAAATTGTTTTTAAAAAGAATTATACAAAATTACTTAAAAAAATCTAGAAACCCACCATGTTCACTCATCCACATTCATCCAGTTCAATCATTCATAACATCGGCCGGAGACAATCTCATCACTCGGGGGCCCCATGCCCACCAGCAGAGGTAGGTTTTCAGAGCTTTATGAAAGACCAGGAGGGAGGGGGGCGATACGTCTCTCCAGAGGGACTTTGTTCCAGAGTGCTGGAGCCACCACAGAGAAGGCTCTTCCCCTAGGCCCTGCCAGCCGACATTACATGTCCGACGGGACCTGGAGAAATCCGACTCTGTGGGACCTAGCCGGCCACTGGGGTGCATGAGGCAGTGGGCATTTTGTTCCCAAAATGCCCACTTTGCAGTAGGGAAATGCATGGTCTCATTGCCTTAGACCAGGGATAGGCAAAGTTGTCTCTTCTATGACCGGTGGACTTCAACTCCCAGAATTCCTGAGCTAGCATGATTGGCTCAGGAATTCTGGGAGTTGAAGTCCACAAGTCAAAGAAGAGCCAAGTTTGCCTACTTCTGCCTTAGAAGACGGTGAAGGCTCCATAAATACATTCAAAAATAGATTGAGGGAGACATGCCTTCAAACGATGCGGTTGGCCATCTGAAACATTGTCTTTTGGTTACAATTGAGCAACTTGATGAACTCTACAGAGTGAATCACTCACGGCTGATATCGCAAGAGTTGTTTCCTTGGCCGAATTCACCCAGGTTGTTGACTCTGGTTTGCTTTAAGCTTTGAGAATGGGCCAAGATGGACTTATAGCAGGCCAAAGGAATTTAGACTTGACACCAACCCAAGTATAAACAGGATGGAGATTCTGAGTGACTCGTGATTGGTGGCTGCAAATTTGGGAAAGAACCGAGCCTGACAACCGGTATTTAGGTCAGTAGTTCAGAACGGACACTTAGGTTGGGGCAAGAACTCTCTGCTCTTGGCATGAGGAGAAGGATTTTGTGGTCTGGGGACACAGTTTTCACCTCTCACCATCTATGAATGAGTAGATGGTAGGAGGAGGAGGAGGAAGCTACATAACATACAAAATCAGAGCTCCATGACTTGGACAAGGTTTGTTTATTTTTTTGTTTGTCTCTGTGTTGTTTGTTTATTTGAGGATGACTCCATTCCTAAAATAGAGCTAGAAAATTAGCACCCCACTTCTGTTGTTGTCGCAACTATTCGGGCAAATGAATGTGTCCTTCATTTGAATCCTACTGGCCTGCAGATGTTGATATGATAAGGTTTTTGACTCATGTAAAAGAAATATTGCTTAGTTTCCCTTCAAAATCCTCATAGCATTTCTTTCAAGGTGAGATACACTAAGATTCCACCCTCTATTTTTAGATTAATTTGGTGGCAGGTCTGTTGTGATTCAGCCTGAGGCTCCTCAGGGAACGGCTGGACCTCTGCCAGATCCATGCCCAGAGGAGGAGGACGATGAACAGGAGGGGGAGGACCAGGCAGACGGGGAAGAGGAACGTCAGGAAGAGGAGGAGGGAGAGCAGCCTGAGACCCCCGGGGGGGCTCTCCCCAGCTAGTAGCCTGGATTCATTGGATGAAGACGCACAGGCTATAATAGACATGAGGCAGCGACGTGCAGCCCAAAGAAGGGGCCAATTAGAAAGGTATTTCCATCCCTGAATTGGCAACAGCTGGGTTTGGGTGTGGTTCTCCTCGGCAGGGTTGAAAAGGCAGGCCCACCCTTACAGTCTTGTGGAGAGTTATCAACTGGGAGTCCTGTGACCTTGCTTCGATTCTTGGCGTCTCTGATCTTGGCTTGTGGCCTAGAAGTCTGGAAGACTTGGGGGAGGTGTGGGTTTTATTATCTCCAGCGTTGTTTTTGCCAGCAAGAATCCTGTTTTATTGCCTGGCCTTTGTGAAACCTCTGTGAAACTGCATCGTGTTCCTGTCTGTAAGAACAGTTTTTGTTACCTGTGTTTGCTTTGAATTATATAAACTGCCTTTGCTTTTTACCAGTGTGTCCGGCTACTCTTTTTGGTTAGTGTTGGCGTCTGGGGGGACCCAGACAGAACAAGGTCTTATCAATGTCTGACCTGCACCATGGCCTTTTAAGATGTCCAGCAAGATAGCCAATATTTTCTACTTCCTTTAGGGAAAGTCCAGGTAAGGAGGAAACATAGCATATCTAATGGATCTTCCCAGGACTTTTGTGCATCAATTTTTTAAATTTTTAATCCGGCAGAATACAGAGAGTCCGTGACGGCACAATTCAGCCCCAAATGTCTATTGTTAAGTGAGACATTTGTTAAACGGGTTTTACTCTAAGACATTTCTTGCCACAGACCTTAAGCAAATCATTGCAGCTGATAAGCTACTAACTTGGGTTGTTGAGTAAATTTGGCTTCCCCTTTGACTTTGCTCGTGAGAAGATTGCAAAGGGGGATCCCATGACACAGGAATGGTCGTAAGTATGAACCAGTTGACACCCATCTGAATTTTGGTCATGTGATTTATGGGGATGTTACAAACAATGTGACTGTGAAAAATGGTCATAAGCCAGTTTTTTCAAAGTGTGTTGGTAACTTTGAATGGTCACTAAATGAGTTGTGGTAAATTGAGGACTGCATGGACAATCCATGCAATCAAAAGTTCTCTTGCCGGGTTCTCCATATTTCAGGATGGCAGAAGAAGGCATGGGATCATCTAGATCAGTGATTTTCAACCTTTTTTGAGCCGCGGCACATTTTTTACATTTACAAAACCATGGGGCACATTGAGTGGGGATGGGGGGGCCGCTAAAAAAAGTTTGGACAAAAACATTCTCTCTCCCTCCCTCCCTCTTTCTCTCTCTCCTTCCC
Source organism: Erythrolamprus reginae (assembly GCF_031021105.1). Taxonomy (NCBI): domain Eukaryota; kingdom Metazoa; phylum Chordata; class Lepidosauria; order Squamata; family Dipsadidae; genus Erythrolamprus; species Erythrolamprus reginae. The sequence continues at coordinate 3,846,480 of NC_091956.1, forward strand.
TCTTTCTTTCTCTCTTCCTTCCTCTTTTTTGCTCTTTCTCTCTCCCTCCCTACCTCCCTCTATGTCTTTCTCTCTCCCACCTTCCCTCCCTCTTTCTCTCTTGTTCTCTTTCTTTCTCTCTCTTGTTCTTTCTTTTTCCCTCTCTTGCTTTCTCTCTCTCTCTTTCTTTATTTCTCTCTCTCTCTTTCTTTCTGTTTTCTATCTCTCTCTCTTGCTTTCTCTCTCTCTCTTTCTTGCTTTCTTTCTTTCTCTCTTGTTTTCTTTCTCTCTCTGAGCTCCGCGGCACACCTGACCATGTCTCACGGCACACTAGTGTGCCACGGCACACTGGTTGAAAAACACTGATCTAGATGCACAGAGTACGAACAGACCTCTCTCTCTCTTCACACAGGAAAGGATCATTAGAATCCCCAAGTTTTTCCCCATAAAGCCTCCTGCCCCCCCCACTTTGGGGACCCATGCCTCCTTTCAACACTCCTTCATTCGTCTTGAGGGTTACCAGAAATGGGAGGGGGGAGTGAACTTTGGGAGCAGTGTGTTCCCCCGGCCAATTTAGCAGGTCAGAATTTGTCAAATGTGCCTGGGTGGAAGGAGAGGGTGGGACTGGATGACCACCAAGGTCCCTTCCAACTATTGTTTTTTTTTTTTTTTTTGGAAAATCTCTTTATTAATTTTTCTTATATCATTCCCATCACATATTATTTTGAATTACAGATTATACATGTTCTCAGTTAACATTCTGACAGTAAGTTTTGACCGGTTTCATTTCATTATATACATTGTATTTCATATTTTTAAATTCTAAAATCTATTACGTTCATTAATTTTACACGGTAACTGTAGGTCGTTTCAATTGTACTGTTGTTTCATATTATGTTGCTTTTATGTTCTCTTTTGAACCCATTCATGCCATTTTTGCCATGTTCTTTTTGATTCTATTATTTTATTTCCCTTAATTGAGTTCGTGAATTCGTCCATCTCTACACAGGCATATATCTTATCTATAATTAAATCTTCCCGTGGTATCTGATCACTTTTCCAGAGTTGTGCTATCGCAATTCTCGTGGCGGTATTTATATGTGTTGTGAGGAGCATTGTTTGTTTTGAATAATGTTTTCTCCAAACTCCTAAAAGCATAGCTTCCGGTGTGAGTTCTATTTCCTCTTTCGTAATCTCTGTGAGCCAAGTATGAGTTATTGTCCAAATTTTTTGTATCATGGGGCAGGACCACCACATATGGAAAAACGTACCTCTTTCCTTTTTACACTTCCAACACGAGTCTGATAATGTTGGGTGGATCTTTGCTAATCTCGCTGGTGGGAGGTACCATCTGTAGAACAATTTGTAATATTTTTCCTTATATGCTGCTAAATGTGTATGGATGGAGGGCAGGGGTGGCCCCCTACCCCCACATCTGGGGCCTCCAAATGTTTGCCTCTCTTGACACTTTCTTTTGTCATAAATACTTCACACATCGTAAAAATTCCAAAGATTACCAGGAGGAGCAAGTCATAAAGGGGCCCCAGACAGCAACCAGCCTTCACTTCTGTCCTTTGCTATCTAGCAGTCTCTCCCAACCCTCTTTTGAGAGGACTGCTCTGATTGGGTTCCCAAATTAGCTTTAAAATGATTAGCTTGTTGTGAGGCAAGGAGTTCCACCAGCCAATTTAGCAGCCCAAGAATTTGACCGGAAGACCAATTCTCCTGCTTACGAAGAGGGTTGGACTAGATGGTCTCTGAGGTCTCCTCTCTCTCTATCATTCTGTTTCATTCTCCTGCTTGAGCTGAGGGTCAGACTAGATGGCCACCGAGGTCCCTTCCCTCTCTATCATTCTGTACGTCTCCTGAATGGGAAGGTGGGTCAGGTCAGACTAGATGGCCCCCAAGGTCCCTTCCCTCTCTATCATTCTGTAAATCTCCTGAATGAGAAGGGGGTCAGACTAGATGGCCACCAAAGTCCTTTCCCTTTCTATCATTCTGTAAGTTTCCTGAATGAGAAGGGGGTCAGACTAGATGGTCACCGAGGTCCCTTCCGTCTCTATCATTCTGTAGGTCTCCTGAATGAGAAGGTGGGTCATGTCAGACTAGATGGCCACCAAGGTCCCTTCCCTCTCTTTTCTGTAAGTCTCCTGAATGAGAAGGTGGGTCAGGTCAGACTAGATGGCCACTGAGTTCCCTTTCCTCTCTATCATTCTGTAAGTCTCCTGAATGAGAAGGTGGGTCAGGTCAGACTAGATGGCCACCAAGGTCCCTTCCCTCTCTATCATTCTGTAAGTCTCCTGAATGAGAAGGTGGGTCAGGTCAGACTAGATGGCCACCAAGGTCCCTTCCCTCTCTATCATTCTATTAGTCTCCTGAATGAGAAGGGGGTCAGACTAGATGGCCACCAAGGTCCCTTCCCTCTCTATCATTCAATGTGTGTGTTTGTGTATGAAAGAGCAAACTGTCCCATTCTTTCCTTCCAAAAGTAGCATTTTGTAACAACCGTTCTGATTGGATGGTGGCGAAGTGTCCCATGTGGCCAAAAGGCTGTGGCTGAATTTGGATTTTTGTGGCCAAAGGGCTGGGGCCAAGAGCTAGGGGCCTTTGGGCGAGGGAGTGAAGGCAGCGGCCGATCAGCTGCTGCGGAGGAAAGAGCTTCATCCAACTGGCGGAGGCTAAATGTCCTAAACCCAGCTGTGACAACTTCACAGCTACTTGTTAATTTATTTGAGGGTTTTTTTTGTTTTGTTATTTCACTGCCTTCAAGTCTGTTTGTTTTACAAGTGAGTCCTTTGACTACAAAAAGAGGGTTTCGCTTCGATTTTTCTGTGGATAAAGAATGTATTGTTGACTTTTCCCCTGTGTGTGTGTCTGTTTTGGCTATTTTTGCATTTAATTAGAGGCTCGTGCCAAGAGTCAGCAGAACAGAAGAAATGCACGCATGGGTGAGATTTCGGTGAATTTTTTACTCCCGTGCATGCGCAGAAGTGAAAAATTGCTGAAATATCACACGCGCGTCCCCTCGCAAGATTTTGTGCATTTGCAAAAACAATTTCACTGGGACGCACTACGGTGCAACGCCCTTATCCCCACAACCCGCTACTGCTCCAAATATAAATTGTGTGTCACATGACCGCAGGGATGCGGCAATGATCGTAAGTGAGAAACAATAGTTAAGTCCATTTTTTGTGACTTTGAACGGTCCACTAAACGAATTGTTGTAGGTCGAGGACTACCTGTATATTGGTATTTTCACATTCACAAAGGATTTTTCTATGGAGTTTGCTCCAATCAGATATTTTTTGTTCAGCCTTCTGTATTTAGTCTTTGTGTATAGGGAATCTAACCGAGGGGGTGTGGAGGCCTAGAGGTGAAGCTCTCGCCTCACAATCAGGAGGCTGTGAGTTCGATCCTATGTAGAGGCAGGTATTTCTCTCTCTGGGCACATTGAGAATATATCTGCTGAATAAAAACTCCTCATTGGTGACAGGAAGGGCACCCGGCCAGTGAACAACTCAGCTCCATTCAGTTGCCCAAAATTTCACCTCGATAGGAATTATCGGGTCTTTAAAAGAGGATGATGATGATGATGTTGTAGGGAATCTAATGTCGGCTTTGTGGCTCAAAAGATCTCAAATTCGCAAAGGATGTTAGGTGAACAAGATGTTGGAGGGAGAAAAGATCATTTCCAAAAGCACATGAACTATTGTTTGTTTATTTATATTTATATTTATTTAATTTCATTTATATATTTATATTTCACATTTCTAGGCTGCCCGTCTTCCTCAAGAAAGGAGTTCTTTCTTTCTTTCTTTCTTTCTTTCTTTCTTTCTTTCTTTCTTTCTTTCTTTCTTTCTCATTTCTTTTTCTGAAGTTGTCCAGTCAGGATGCCAGCCTAATAAAATTGAAAAAATACGATCTTGTCATCCACAGAACTTATCGTATTGCTGCAGTTTTAACTTTCAAAAACAGAATCGAAATGTTTTTGTTTCATTTTTAAATTTTCCTGGGCTGATTACAGATCTCCCTGGTTGGAAACACAATATAGAAGTTGGATTTACTTGGAGTTATATTGTGTTGTTTTAAGGGTTCCCTTTATTTATTTTTTTGCGCAGTGTATATAGAATATAGAATTCTTTGTGGGCAAAGTGTGATTGGACACACAAGGTATTTGTCCTTTGGTGCAGATGCTCTTAGTGTACATAAAAGAAAAAGAGACATTTGTCAAGAATCATCAAGTATAATTGTTGAACAAAAAAAATGTGGTGCATTACTTTCTGGGCGACCCCTCGTAGATCAGTGGTTCTCAACCTTTAAACATTGGCAATACATTAAACATCGCCCAAGGTGGACAAGGTACGATAAGGTGAGAGAGGAGGAGAGAGGCAGGATGAGGCCAGCAAGTCCAAACTAGACAAAAATTTAACAACCAGTTCACTCGAACTGGTCCAAATTGGCCGAATCCCACCCTTGGCAAAAAAAACAACAACCCCAAACCCAGTTGCTTACCAGTAAATGCTTCACCACTTTATCGCTCGGGACTTCTGGATATGTGCAGCCTCCATCATCACAAAGTTTGCTCTCATCAGAATCCTGGAAATGAGAAAATTAAAACAGTAAAATTTAGTCTTGGCAGCCACCCCAAAGTATATATGTCTTTCTTTCTTTCTTTCTTTCTTTCTTTCTTTCTTTCCTTCTTTCTCCTTAGACTCAGGGTGGCTTACAATATGTTAGCAATAGCACTTTTTAATAACAGAGCCAGCCCTATTGCCCCCACAATCCGGGTCCTCATTTGACCCACCTTGGAAGGATGGAAGGCCGAGTCAACGGTTATTTATTTATTTATTTATTTATTTATTTATTTATTTATTTATTTATTTATTTATTTATTTATTTATTTATTTAATTTTATTTTATTTTATTTTATTTTATTTTATTTTATTTTATTTTATTTTATTTTATTTTATTTTATTTTATTTTATTTTATTTTATTTTATTTATTTTATTTTATTTTATTTATTCGATTTTTATGCCGCCCTTCTCCTTAGACTCAGGGCGGCTTACAACATGTTAGCAATAGCACTTTTTTTTAACAGAGCCAGCCTATTGCCCCCATAATCCGGGTCCTCGTTTTACCCACCTCGGAAGGATGGAAGGCTGAGTCAACCTTGAGCCGGTGATGAGATTTGAACCGCTGACCTTCAGATCTACAAGTCAGCTTCAGTGGCCTGCAGTACAGCACTCTACCTGCTGCGCCACCTCAGCTCAGTATTTATTTATTTATTTTATTTATTATTTAGATTTGTATGCCGCCCCTCTCCGAAGACTCGGGGCGGCTCACAACAAGATAGAAACAAATCATAAATAATTCAAATAACTTTAAAAGATTTAAATATTTAAAAACCCCATATACTAACAGACATACACACAAGCATACCATGTATAAATTAAACATGCCCAGGGGAAGATGTTTCAGTTCCCCCATGCCTGACGGCAAAGGTGGGTTTTAAGGAGTTTACGGAAGGCAGGAAGAGTAGGGGCAGTTCTGATCTCCGGGGGGAGTTGGTTCCAGAGAGCCGGTGCCGCCACAGAGAAGGCTCTTCCCCTGGGGCCCGCCAACCGACATTGTTTAGTTGACGGGACCCGGAGAAGGCCCACTCTGAGGGACCTAATCGGTCGCTGGGATTCGTGCGGCAGGAGGCGGTCTCAGAGATATTCTGGCCCAATGCCATGAAGGGCTTTAAAGGTCATAACCAACACTTTGAATTGTGACCGGAAATTGATCGGCAGCCAATGCAGACTGCGGAGTGATGGTG